>NW_024609881.1:59117860-59302176 GCF_016920785.2 Ixodes scapularis
AGCTCTGCAGGTGTTGCCTCTCTGCAGTGTACCAATGCTCGGAAAGAAACACACTCAACGAGGCTGTAAGAAAAAAAAAATTGGAATTACACAAAACGCCGTATGAATTAAACACCTTATGAATACATTAGCGAAAAAAACTTAGCGGGACAACCAAAATTTTGAAATTTGTTTGAATGAAGAAGCATGAAATATCAATTTCAATTATTGCAAGCCTACTCTACTCAGCATTGCAAAGTGCATTCCACTAGAAACAAGAATTTATGACAGAATAGAAAGAAAACATCTAATTTTTTATTAGAAAAGCAAAACAAGTTGTGAACAAACATCTGTGTTGTAGGCTATACACTTAAATAAATAGGGCTGCACCAGCAAGTTGCATAAGAACAAACATTCTGCATTGGTGGATGTCAATGTCTGAATGCTAGTGAAAACCTGGGAAATATTTTAGGGGCGAAGCTCCTTAGGGTCTAGCCTTGTCCGTCTGGCGGCCATGCTCACATCGATTGCCATTGCATCTGTCTTCTTAAAAAAAGAAAAAAAAACATGTTTGCGCAGTCGACAGGATTCAAACCTGTGCGGGGAGACCCCAATGAATTTCTAGTCCATCGCCTTAAGGCCACGACTGCGGGACGAGTAGGGGGCTCTGAGATGTGGTAGTAACTCAAGAGCTGGGGATGTCATGGCTGAAACGTTGCATGTAGCCGCTCAACGTCTATACAGGAGAGGGCGCTGCGGTCAAATGCGTATATAATCGCGTTAAACTTTGCATGCATTCGATCAACGTTTATAGATGAGAGGGCGCTGCGGTCAAATGCTCAAATGCGTATATAACCACGTACCATACCACACATTCTGTTTCTGACATGGACTGTTGACTCGGGCGGTGGAGATGCGTTCCCACGGCTTCTAACGGATCCAAGCTGATCCGCCAGAAGAACCACTGGCTCTGCGTTTCACCGACCGTAAAGCAGTAATAATGAAGTTGAAACGCAACCCGGAACTCGGCACTACCTATGAACAAAATCAGTATCATCAGCACCACCAGAGCTTTGCCCCAATCAACATCATTCACCACGTGGAGATGCAGTCATTTTATTTTGTCAATGTTCAGCTTCTTAGGCTTCATATTCTTGTTTGGTCGTCTTCATTTGTAGCTCAAGAAGGGACATAGCACTTAGTTCTTAGCTGTTTGATGATTATGTTTCTCACGAATTTTCAGGACACCGCAAAAAATGTGCACTTGTGCCAGAAAAACAAGTACAGTTCCCAAGTAAGCAGCAAGTACTTCACAGGTGCCCATGCAAATTACCTCTTTTAGTGTGAAACATTCTTTAACTAGGTGTTCAGCATTTCTTGAAGCCTGGATAAAAGCGTGGCCGCGGGGGTCAACACTGGTTAGTTGACGGATGAGGGAGGAGGAGCGAGGTGCTCGACACTGATTCGTTAACGGGGAGGTTGTGACCAGGGGTGGAGTAAAGCAGGAAATACATGAGCAATGTTACTGGTCGACCCTAATATTCAGAGAAGTAGGAGGAAAAAAAAATGGTACAAAAGTAATAATTTACAGCATTTCTACCCATTGTATAGTTAGTTTAATTTAGGTCAAAGCAGAAATGAAGTATTGAACATATACAACCACAAACACACGCACTTAAAGCGCAAGTCACAGGACATACACTGCACTTGATTTAGTCGATGAAAGAACACGTACAGGAAGATGGGCTAAGGCCATAATATGTTGATGCCGCGCTTTGACGATGTTTGGTTGGTCCCATTTGCACGTAGCATTGGCTGCACTTTGAATTAAGATGAAATGAAGCATGCAAATTGCTTGTCCACTGCATTGGTAGGTTGATCACCCACGTCTAAATTTCCATGTGATGTCGGCAATGTCAGGAGCTAAAAGTCCCGATAAAACATTGCATAATAGTAGGATGGCGACTACTGTGATAAGACAGAACTATGGTCTTGTACTCCTGATGCGATCACTTGATTGCAGGCTTGTAAAAGTTACTTCAAAAATGTACCTAAGATACAGTTACAGTTACTCATACGAAAATGTACCTAGGTGCGTATCTAGCTACTCGCTTAAAAATGTACCTAGGTACAGGTACAGTTACTTCAAAGGTACTTTTTATTTTAGGTCAAGTATTTTTCTCAAATTTGTCACATTATTATTAGAAGTAAATCTTTTGTGTACTGGGATGTACACAAAAACAAGTTTGATAAACATGCTTTATTGGTGTCAATGGGCCCGCCCTGTTCCCGCCCTGTTCCCGTGCCTAGCTACCAGCGAAGTCAAAGCTAGCGCGATCCCAATGCTCTGTGCATTCCTGAGTCCTGACTCGCGCGTGGGCTCGTACAGTGTGGTCACCGTTACGGGCTCCATGCGCGCGCTTGTAGCTTCGGCTGCGCTCCCACCGAAGCTGAAACGAAGTATAGTTGAGTTGCACCAAACTCTGGATGTAGTGCTGGTAAAGCCTCATCGTCCGCTTCGGAGCACAAAGCACTGCGCGACTCGCGCGACTGTGGTGTCTGCTCCGCGGGTGTCGCTTCTCTGCAGCGCGTCGGTGCATGCCAAGGAGCGCACTCAACGGGTAACTCGCCGTGATCCGATCGTCACTTCGCCAGCACATCGAAAATGAATCGGAATTTTTGAAGCGAATATCAGATACCACAACATTGGAAGCTGCTGCCCAAAAAAACAACTCTATTCTGAACTAAAACGTTCCACAACAGTGAGGGTCGTTAGATGCTGCTGCCGATACGTTAAAAGAAGTGCAGGCTGATAAAACTAAATATCCTGTATTATCAGAACTCAGTGTTACATATTTAATTGTATTTTTTATGTGACGACCAGATAAACTCTTTTTTTTAAATGTTTTTTTTTTGTGTTTACTTTGTTGAATTTTATATATCCTGTCTTAAAAAAGGCGACATGCGCTGTGTTCCAATAATAGAGATGGGCTTTATATAGCAATGCACCATTACTTCATTTTCAAGTAATATGCCAACATATGCCGGACCCTGCTCCAAAAGGGCCACTAAATGCTCCACAACAACATTTTGCCTGCTACAAGTCCTGCTCCAAAAGGTCAAATGGCACTTCCATCACTGCGTAAGGTTTGTTATGCTCCGTACTATGTGCGTTTACGTCCGTCAGTCGGCCAAGAGATTGACGTTGCGTCGCACGTCAGGGTAGCAACTTTTCGTGCGTACAATACGCCTGCTACTGAGTTCTCGTTGATCTCAACTGCGGATGTTCCGTAACTGGGACTTAGAACTTTGCAGGACCCCCTCGAAAACGTTGTTCAAAGCCTGTCCCTGCGTCAACTCACTCTTCGTTTTTTTACGTGTTTCGACCCATTCACCACTCTGACTTCACCTATATATCTTATATGACGAAGTAGAGGTCCCTCGGTAGAACAACGGAAGCTTTATTTTCGACGTTTCAACCGGTGTGTGGTCTTCGTCAGGAATGGGTAACAAAAAAAGGTTTGGTCATACTTATACAAAATTACGGTGCAAGTCCACTTTTCAGGGCGTCTGGAGCGACGGTAAGAAGTCGATAAAAAGATGTCCGGATGCGCTAGGTAAACTAGGCTTCCGAGAAAATGAACCGCCCCACAACAATTATCTGTAAGCTGCTTTGTCATTGGTCATTTAGATATCGTCTTCATTTTAGTTTTACTGGAAGCAACCACTTTTTCCCTTTTTAATGCCCGCAGGTCCGGAATTTTCCGCCGCTGTTGACCATCTTTGGCGTCTGGCAGAAATATCGTTTTCGTCTCAAGTGCCAATGCTGAAACTTAGTTGGATTAGTGTCCTGCGCCGCTGAGCTGTTCTGATACGGTGCAATAAGTATTAACTAGTCATGCTTTGCTTTTTTAAGAGGTCTCACAAGGAAGCACTAAAGAGTGTTGACAAGAGCAAGACGAATGACGACAGAGTAAAACGGAAAGCCGCGGCACCTAAGGAAAGACCCGAATGTAGCACAGGGCCTCCACAACATAGAATAGCAGCAGCCCAGCCATCAGTGGCAGACTATATCAGGAGCTTGAAGTCCTCGTTCGGCCAGAGTACGAGTACTTAGATTATCTGCCGTTGATGTTTGTATCCTTCTACTGGTGCATTAAGTTTTGATAACGAAGCCTGCCAGTTTTGTTGTGCTTAATTATGTGAAATGAACATTTACATATCTAAGGTCTCCCAATACTCTTTTCCGCACGTAATTATAATTGTGACTCTGGAAGTAGTATTTGTAGGGGGTGTTTTAGAAACCAGGAGGGAGTTTCTTCAGGCGTAGCATTTTCAGTTTTGTAAAGTACAAAATTTGAGCTCAATTTATAGCGTGGAAACACTACGTGATGTTAAATTGCTTTACGACTGTAATTATAATTTGTTTTCAGTTATATGTTATCTTGCATTTTCTACGATTTTGACGAAGTGAATAGAAAAGTACCTGTAAAAAGTAACTTTACTTAGTTACAAGTTACTGGAAAATGTACCTAAGATACAGATACAGATACTGAGAAATGAAAGTACCTAGGTTTGTACCTCAGGTACAACAAAAGTACCTAGTTATCGATTTACAGTTACTTGTACCTAGGTACTTTACAACCCTGCTTGATTGTCATGTCTGCTACATCCCTCAGTACCGCCTCTCGCAAGCGCGTCGAGCTTCACTGCTTTGCACCGGAGTGCTAGGAGCAGTGGCTGGCATGGGGGTGCTCCTGGGTTTGCCCGATAGGCTCGGAAATTATGCTCAGTAATATTACAGATCACCTTCTTTAGTCTTGATCTTCAGCCACATGGAGGCTAAACAAGAAACTCCTTGTTTATCCACCCGTAGGGAAAACAAACCACACCATTTCTCTGCTCAACAACCACACTGGGCAACAGCAGCACTAACAATGAGTGATTTTTAAAAGCAAACTCTTGTACACTACACATAGCGTAGAACAGCACCTTTAAAAATGCCGTCGGAGTTAATTTAATGCCTTGGGAGTTTCGCGTGACCCTAGGGAGGGGTTTATAGTCACGTGGTATGTACACAGTGCTGTATTAGCTCCGATAAGTTGTGGCGTCGGCTGCAGTCCATTGTGAGGTGAAACGAAATATATATTCCAAAAAATAGGGCAATTGGTGGCCTTTAGTCAAACAGTCTATACTCGTTTCACCACTAAGCTGGCAGTGCGGTGGAAGCTAGTGCTCGTTGGATCAGTCGTGTGTTCATCTGTCGCCACGGGATCTCGGTCCGCCAACACCCATGTGCAGAGAGCGGGGCCATGTGATGTAGAAGATGCAGCTGACTGTGCCTGCGAGCGTGTATCTCCCACCTCACTGTCAGTTTAAGGGTGAATGGACTAGTCCTGTTGTACGTGTGCCTTCTTTGTTGTCCTTGTCAAGTTTGCGCTATTTGAATCATGTCTTGACATACTTCGTTCGTGTGAAGATCAGTCGTGGGTCTTTCCTATAAACCACGAATGGGGCGTAGCCGAGTTTGGGCCCTTTGGTGTGTCGTCTGCTTCTGTCTCTTAGTCTCGAGTTTCCATATTGTTGAAAGTTCACCATTCCTACTTCTAACTTGCCTGTTACTTTTGTTTCCATGAGATCAAACGGGCTCATCGACGCTGGTTGTCTGGCAAAATGATCTTCCTGGTTGAGCGAGGGGAACGGCGACTGTACCAGTAACTCTGTTCAATAAATTCCTGAGCTACGGTTGAAAACTTTCGCGTGTTTGTCATTATTCTGTGTAGTCTCGTGACGAGTAGACATGAAGATGACTCGCCAGCGTAAACTCGTTCAGGTTATAATTTCACAAATAATTAAAAGGCGTGTGTAACTTAAGACGAAATATGTAAGCAATCAATAATCAATGTCGGTAAACAATACAACTGACTGATGTCATCCTTGTGTACTCGTAAACTGTCTGACAGGAATCTAACATATGGCAGAACCCAGGAACGAGCACTTACCTGCGACTTACCAACTGTCATCCGATGGTTTAAAATGATAGTTTTCCAAGTCAGTCAAGTGTGGAAACTGCGATTCAAGCAGCTACTTCTCGCCGAACGATTGCTCAACGCGGAGGTAGCGGAGGCCCGAAGACAATGTAGGCCGCCATTTTGTCGATGGGATTGATGCCGTTGGGACTTGTTTTGACCGATTTTGAATTGTGAACGCCAGAGTTATTTAAATAAATCATAAATGACATTTATAGCTTTAAATATATTATAATTTATCTAATACTGGATACAAATAATTCTTAGGTTAAAACTAGCAACGTCATTAACCAATCGTGCGTCTATCATCGTCATCATCATCACCAAGGAAAAATGGCTGCCTCCAGACGAGCGATGGAACGTACCCTTGTAGGCGTTTGCATGTTGAGTATATTTATGAACTTTGAATGCATAACGTTTATGTAAGCCTAGGTAAAGAGCTAAAAAAAAAAAATCAATTTCGTCGCTTCATCTTATTCACAAGCTGCGAGGCTTTGTGACTGTTATTATATTTTTTACATATACCAGCTTGTTTGCGCCATTACATTTAGTGAATTCGTCCTTGTCGTAAACCAATTTTGCCCGTATTGTCCTTCGTGGAATGGGTCATCGGCCCTTCTGAGGCACCGCTGCTTTCGATAGTTCTTAGTGCGAACGTGTTTCCACCACATTAGCATAGTAACTTTTTGAGGGATAAGTTCCAGTGGTGGAACTGCTGCGCCATTTGCGCTAAAACGAAAACCCTGCTAATATACTGCAAAGGTGGTATTTGCGCACAATTTGCGCCAAAAGGGAGCTGTTCTCAAAAAAGGAAACGAAGTGTCTGGCTCGTGGAATTCTTGGCGATGTTACTGAAAATTAAGAAAGTACAGTTGTTTCTTTGGATGCCTAAGTACCATGTTTGCATTAATGCAAAGGTGCAAGTGAGCTGGAAAAGAATAACGATAAGAATGCCTGGAGAAGGGAGTCTAATTGATAAAACCCATTTGCTCTACTGGCATCTAACCCCTGGTTAGCTCAGTTGGAAGAGCAAATTGGACGTTTTAGTGATTTTTACAGCGTAAGGTTGGTCTGCCAGTAGGGGCGACACTGGTTTAAACTGTAGATGAGCAATTTTGCCAGTGCAGTACGACTGCTAACCTGGGGTCGTTAACGTGCTCACGCAGTAGTGATACACGACCGCACGCCGGTACGATACTCATCCAGATTGGAACGGGCAGGGGTGGGGCTCAAACCCAGGATCCCTGGGTTCTGCAGCGCGAGCTTTCGCTCCACGCGCATCGAGCTGGGTGTGCGCTTCAGCCCACTCGGCCACCGATGGTAGAGCACTCCACTGGAAATGGAGAGGCCCCTGGTTCGGTACCAGGACCAGGCGGATATTTTCAGCCGTGCACCAGCCACCTGGCTGCGTTTGGAGATTTGTCCTTTGTCCCCTTTCTCCAGGGATCATTATCGTTACTCTGGTACAGTGGTCTGCAATGAGCTAGAACGCACAAACTGCAATAAGGCAGTACAGACAGCACCATACAAATGCTATCAAGTGCTCGGCAGAGTGCGGAGAGGTATCGCGTGTAGGGGGTGCTTCTACGAAGTTGAACATGCCCATTTCTGGCAACGCTTTCGCTTGCCACCCCCTTGGCTCTACAATCTGCACTGCCCGATCGCTGTTCACACAATTTTACTCGTATGTCGGACCACTGTACTAACCATTATTCCTGAAAGCCCTTTAATGGTACCATACACTCATGATTTACAGTAGATATTATAATAGAAAGTCCCTACAACACTAAACAACACTACTAATGCTCGAACTATTAAGAATTTATCCGATTTTTATATAACATCCTATACTTCGCTTCAGCTTAACTCCGGACGCAGCCAATGCTACAAGCGTGAGCATGTGGTCCTGCACAGTGCTTGCAATGCACAAGCGCGCATGCTTGGCAGAAACACTGAAAGCCCAGAGCGCACGCTTGTAGCATTGGCTGTATCTGGACTTAAGCTGAAACAAAGTATAATGGGATGATCATTGATGTTCAAAATGTATAGGCATGATTGTCTTGCACGTCACAGTAAATTTCAATGCTTTTCTCCTTAACTCGGCTAATCATCTTGAGATTTCAATGCTTTTCTCCCCTACTCGGCTAGTCTTCTTCTATTAAAAGGCATACCAGATTTGCCATGGCTTACAAAAGTGCTGGACTTGTGCCCCCGTTCTCATAGGAGAACAAAAGAGCTTGTAATAATGAGAATTGTTGAGGATTAGGGGAATAAAAATGAGTATGAGCAAGGAAGAGCGATCCAATCTGAGACCAGGACTAGACAGCCAGGTCGGTGGGCTACAAAGGGAGTTGCCTCCTTGTAAGACAAAGCCCCAGAGGTGCCCGTGGGATGTTACAGGCAGTGGGAGAGGGCCAAAGCTCTTTATAGACCATAACTGACAACAACCCAACCAATTAACAGCAAGGGAACAGTGCAATTTGACAAAGGACAAGAAAACAAGTGCTCAGACACGCTGCTGACGCTCATTTGAGGGTTTATTTTCAAGAAAACCAAAAAAAGAATACAAGAAAAAAAAAGACAATTCATAAAACAATTTTTAACATGCCATATCATTTTCACACAGATCTGCCATAATTCTTGATAAAACAAAACCCGTCACTCCCCGGTATACCGACGGAACGCTAAAACATTCGTCTTCCCTTCTCGATAAAATGAAAAAGGCCCTATCGATTTCCGTCTTATTTCTGCTATGCGCCAAGATCGTCAAAACATTGACCGAAGGGATGCAGCTACGCCTATTGAAATGCACCACAAGGTGGCCTGAGGGGGAGGAACGGAGAGAAAGGGAATGCTCCCTCACATTCACATACCTCCTTCTCTGTCCATGGTACAATCTACGACAAGGGAGGAGGATCTGATACCAACACCTGTGGCACATAGGACAAAGGAAGTGCAGCGGTTAACATCAGATTGAGAGTCCTGGGTTCCACCTCGGTTTGCGGCACTGAAAAGACCACTGGCAAACTCTGCTTGTTAGCCAAAGATTTGACTTGGTGAAAAAGGGTGTGAACAAAGGGTATTACCACTGGTCTGGATGTCAGTTAACAGAGACAGCCAAGCCTTAACAGTCATTACAAAGAAACCCACCGAGGTAAGGCTGGAGACTTGTAAGCATACTGTTCTCGCATCTATGTCAACATGACTTTAACAATGAAGCTCGTTTGCATGATGCAGCAATCACGTGCTTCACCAGCTTAAAATGTGTCGAATCATGTAGCATTAGCCCCTTTTTAGAATGTGGTTCATAGGACCAACAGATGTGAGGGGGCTTAAGAGCAAGCTTCAAGCCTAAATATTGCAAAACCTTACCTGTGGATGTCTCATACTTTGATTTCAACCCGAAAGAACACTCCTTAAAATTGCCCAATGAAGGTGACAAAGAGCGATTAGCTACAGATGTCTGTCCAGGCGAGAACCCAGCAACTGCCGCTCACCAGAGAGACCGAACAGCATTTCACTGAAGTAAGACTAGAAAATCAGTTAATCCAGATTGATCTTGACATCTCATGCAGGGGCGGACGCAGGTATTTTCGAAGGGGGGGGGGGGGGGGGGGGGGTCAGCGTATCATATAATTACCCCCCCCCCCCCCCTTTCCCGACCCTGAACTTTTACACATGCAGAATTCAAGAGGGGAGTCAGGACATCTGGACCTCTTCTCTGAATCCACCACTTTCATGTGCTGTGAATTGGAAGGGTCACAACTGAAATGGCAAGCAGCCATTATGAACACTTGGGGTGTAGCGCAATGATTTTAATGTTGAAATAATTTGCAGTTTGTATTTTTTATATTGTTTATCAAAGCACCAGTGAGAAAAAACGTGTCATCTTCCCCCGAAAATCTGCTATTCTGCTGCGTAATTGCACAAAAAAAAAAAAAGAAAAAAAATTATCGGCCAATTTGCAGCTGCGTGTAGCGGTTATAGAAACTACAGTGGCATGTCACTGGGGTACACGCAGAAGTCAACCAAACCTGTCCCCTCTCCTGCTACACTCACCGGCGGGCTTGTGGCAAACCGTTTTTTGTGTGGATCGCTCGCCACGACCTTTGGCAATGCTAATTCTTGGAAAGTCGACAATGGAGCTTTTTCCAGTAACGAGCGCCACCTGGGGAGTTGTCTTTGAACTACAAATGAAGGGCAGCCCAACTTGCCTCCGCCTGCCAGAATACTATGGCATCATGCCGTTGTATTGATCTTCGTTGCCCTTTTAGGCCTGTTCACACACTTGCTTTCACACACTTGCAACTCCTTACAACTGAGTGCTTTGAAATCTCTTAAAACTTCTTAGTCAAGAGAACACACTGGCAGCCTAGCGCTATTTACGCGGTGACCCTGGAATTGCATTTCACAAGAGCGGAGGTTTTGCGGTGTTGGGGGAAGCGCACATATGCATGCACGTAACATAGGCTGCACCTCTCGAATGGCATGAGCGACCGCTGTAAGTGTTTCGTGCCAAGCCCGAGAGATGGCGCAGCGGCCGCGGGCGGGACAGAGCCGTTTATACTGAGAGAGTTTGGCCGATGGGCGGAGCTTGTTGGCCGCTAGAACAAGCGGATTTCGCGATAACACAATATGGCCTTACTTCTTTGTCTTGTTCATTCCTGAGAAATCGCGTAGAGTTCCTATGAGTCAGAGCCACAATATGGCAGACGGAAGTAGTCCTCCCCCGGTTGTCAGACTACGCTGCTGTGGTTGTCAGACTGTCAAAATCTCCTTAAGGCCAAACTCTCTCAGTATAAACGCCTCTGGGGCGGGGGCGGTGAGGCGGGGTGAGGAAGACGAAGTTGTCGGGCGGAACGCGAGGGTTAGAGACAGGAGCGATACCGCTGCGCGCAGGTATGCGAAGGAATAAAGTGTTTAAGAGATTTCTTGCGTGTGAGTACGACCGAGGCAACCAGTGACGAGGTACGTCACAGCAGGACTTCAGAGGTCAAATGTGCGTAATACCTATTAGAAAAGGTTGTATATAACATTGACAAAAGGTTTCCGAGCCAAGAAAGGGTGATGTGCGAGAGAAATAGAAAATATGCAGGACCACCAAGTTCCCACCTGGCAGTCCCGCAATCTACCTGCTACCCAATACAGTGCAATCCACTTATAACGATACCAGAAATAACAAGTGCTGCTTTTAACGATCAGTTTCTAGAGTTTCAAGACTAGAAATGCCCAGCTTCTAGTCCAGATACAACAATAAAAGGTTATAACAATTGAATTATCAGGTTTTCTCATTATCATTATAAGTGGAGTCCTGCATATCTGTGGATTATCTGCGGATATCCACAGTAAACTGGCGGAAGCAGATAAAAATCAGACAACTTTTGGCGGATTGCGGATCAGATGCGGATGTCAGGGACTGCGGATAAGGATATTTGCGGATCCGGATCTAAATTTTTGCCCGGTGGCATTCACAGGGTTCACAGGCGTTCACTCATGAAATGCATTTTGGAGCAGGTTGGGAGCAGCTAAGACTACATTCTGCAGCAGGCTAGGAGCAGCTCAGATCAGTTTTCATTGAACTTCAGCTAGTGTCTTAGACAAGCACGGGAGAAATTTCAATTGTGCTTAGCAGCACGGATAACGTGAGTGGTTGGGGATTTAGGTAGATGGGATAACAGTGTAACATATGCAAAAACACTTTGTAAGCCTTAATGAGAATCAAAAAGCAAGTACCATACATTTCTGAAGACAGTGTCCTTGATTGTTTTTGAGTGGCTTTCAGCTGCTCAAAATTTAAACTGCACTGCTTATCGCACAACCCACACGTGCTCAACATTGTAATTATATGTGCGAACCACGTGACGTGTGTAAGCAACGGACCTGCAGCTGCGCAAAGGAACAGGGCAACAAATTTTGAGTTTATCCTGCTGTGTAACTCAATATCGAAGCAGCAGACTACGATTAACGGAGTTATCGTATTCGAAGCGATAAGCAGGAGCAAGGTTAACGTACGCCAAGGAGATCTACCGTTCGCGTAAGTGCTGCTGGCCAGTAACGTTTCAAATAGGACCCCGTTTCAGTTCTACCAAATCACGAATTACTTTGCGTGAATGCGGTTCCAACTTCTAACAATAAAGTACTAAAAGGAATCTTTTGCTTAATTGTTTTCAACTGGCTGACGTCTGGATCCCGGGCCGCAGAGCCTCACGGAATCTGATGCTTAACGACTTGACCTCACTTCGGCCGACTTGCTTAACCGCTTATGGTTGAAGAATAACAACCCAGTAGCAGGTAATGTAGCGCTTCGAATCGGAACCCCAGTTTTTTCGCGCGCTTCCGACTCGGGATACACAGGGAGAGTAAACAGAACAAACGACTGCAAGGCCAACCAGGCTAAACACGCTCATTGTTGCCAGTCAAGTCGATAGAAACCGAAACCAAGTCAAAACAGAATTGTTTTTGCTGCACGTTTTGCGATTTAGTGCATAAAGGTGCAAGGTATTGGCTGTGGCGCAGTTTCTGCTACAAGGTGCAGGATGGCGCAGACAAATGCGTCTGGCGCAAAATGGCGCAGCAGTTCCACCCCTGCACTAAGTTCGTCGACTGACGTTTCATCTACAGATCGTTTCGTTGACACGCAATGTTTGATCAAAAGGCTTCCCGTGTTCGTTTCATCGAAAACCCTGACACGTTTCGTCAAACACAACCCTGTTATTTTCGTAACAAACGTTTTGCGTCTCACCTGGATTACAGGGGAAAGGGAGGCATGGTTAGGTTAGCAGGCCTTAGTGAATCGCACGCTAGCTTTTAGCGGCTTAGTGAAGAAATGCGTTGTCAACAATACAACAAACAGTCTGTCCATGAAATGTATGTCCATGAAACGTATTTCCACAAAACGTTTTTCGAAGAAAGGATAGGAATTCTAAGAAAGATCTGATTCTCACTAAAGATCGCTTCAGTTAATGCGTCCCATCTCATCAAAAATGCTATCTGTACAAAAAGCAAAGAATGTAGGGCATCAATCATCTCGAGATAACTAGTACATTGGCAGGGAAAGAGCGGAAGACTTTCTCTTTGTAAAGAAAACCCCAAACGTACAAGTCACAAGAAAGTAGAAGAAACGTCCCCCTCTCTGCAAAGAGTAGTGTGGTCATGATTCCAAAAACAAAAGACCCTGTGGCGGCCACAGTTTGTAAAGTTTCAGAATCAACAGCGCACGCACATAGGCAGCCCGTAAACTGCCTGTGTGTCTTTTTTGTATGCTTAGAGTCATAGCCAAAAAGTCTGGTAGTTCATATTCGTCCAACTACAACGCCCTGCGTCGTGGCCGGACGAATATGAACCTCTTTATTTTTGATTGTTTGATGGAACTGAAATGTCATAATTTAATATGCCCTTTTTTAACTCTTATGTTTCAAAAGTATGCGTCTGCATAAAATAGGTGTTACAAAACAAAAAATACATAAATATATGTATTCTTTTTGTGCGGTTCTTTTGGGCAGAGTGTCGCGGACTCCTAGGATGATCGCATAACTGAGATCATTTTTCCTTCTATGCGTAGTGTCTCGGGAAGGCTGATCGCTTTTAATATAAATATGATGAAACTGATAATGATAAAATGATATCCCCTTTGAATAGTGACCCAAAGATTTCTTTGTACAAAAATAAAAAAACAACATAAAAATGCTCTTTTTTTTCAGTTACGCTTGATGTTATGATGTACAATGAATGCTTGGATTGTGAGTTGGATCTGGTTCCACATTTTGTGGATGCGGTTCGGATTCAGATAAAAAGTCTGCAGATGCGTATCGGATACAATAATGTAAAAAGTTTCCGGATGCGGTTCGAATGCGGATTAATCAAACTGTTATCCACGCAGGGCTCTAGTTATAAGTGGATTGCACTGTAGATGGTGTCAGTGTGTCGTCTCGTAAGAGATTTTAAGAGGTTCCAAGGCACTCTGTCTTAAAATTCGCAAGTGTGAGAACGGGCCTTTATGCCCCATACTCGAACAAGAATACCCAAAAAACATGAAATACGTGCTACGATAAGCGCTGAATATATTGGTTGACTGGAACTTTGCCCCCCCCCAAAATGGTGACAGCGGGAAACAAGAACAAGGAAGGGGGCGTATGCATGCGCAGAAGCTTACTGGAAAAAGGTCCATTGCTGGGGTCTCTGAAGAGAAAACCCAACAGGAAGCCAGAACCCATTTGCTTGAAGCTAATTAACTTTAACCATGGTAAAAAGTTTCCCTGCTAGGTATTTACAAGTACCTAGCCAAGTTTGGCGAGGGCAGAATGAGCGATCTCCATATTTTATTATGGGGGGTAGCTGGTGCTACCTACTGGCTGTAGCGAATGTAAGTGGCTTTCAAGGAAAAGTACCCGAAAAGGAGGGACCCAAGAATGTGCGCTACCGGGTTTTCACGACGCAGTGCGGCAAACAGCTTAAGAAACAGTTTTTGTTGCGTGTGGTACAGATATTGGATAAGGTAAAACCAAATTAACCGTTGTTTGGAAAATTTCTAAATGTTTCGCAGTCTGAAGTGAAACAAGATTCGTTGAAATTTCGTTCTAAGTTCGAAAAAGGACGATGAACTTCAGTCCTAGAAACGATCAGCAAGTGAACACTGAAAGGCGGGTGGTACACCGGCAGCATGGTTGGTCAGCATGTAAACTGTATATAAAACCCATCATAAATTGAAAACCATGTAATTTGGTCTCAGTGAATATAGACCTATTACTAAATTACCCAAGCATCAAGAGAATGCTGAAAGTTTAATTCCACGCTTCGCACGCGCTGGCCTTTCTCATAATAAAGATTCAAAGTAAATTATCATAATAAGACTTTCACGAACGCACATGCAAGGCAAAATTTGTTTTAGGCTTTTGCTTTAGAACAGTTACTACTTTAGACGCCAACACATGTAACTACACTTTTAGCATGCACCCTGGTGCATGGGAAATTTAGCAAAAGGTCTATTGGGGCACTGTCTGCTTTTGCATGCTATCATTACCCAGCTGATTCAGTCAAGGCAATCCACTATAGTATTCCAAAGACATTGCCATGCTTACAATTACCGTATTCATTTAGGCTTAGGAATGTCGAAAGCAAAAGTGGCAGCCTCCTGCACCATTCACTGCCGACTAACGCGCCTGAGATTGCAGCTACTATGATGTATTAGTTCCACACCGAGCGACGCTCCCTCGCAGGGCCACCGCCATTTCTCCCCGCCGTACCAGTCACGTGAGCTAAAATTCCTCCTCGTAGGGAAATGTGGTTAACTTTTGACCGGGATTAAAGTTAAAAGGGCAGTTCAACAAATTTTGTACTTTGTATGAATACCGCTCAAAATGAATCCCTGACGTTTATGACCAATAAAACACGCGTTCGTTTTTCTCCCCATGCAATAAACATCACAAAAACAAAAATTATTAAAAAACGAGCAGCGTTGACTCCCTGAACTCGCAGCCACAAGATCTGGAGCCGATAAAGTGCCACCTATGTTGATCATAGCCACGCGCTGAGGTCGGCAAAGCACAGGACACGTGCTAAGTTCCAGATATTGTTAGGCTTCGGCTATTGCCGTCATTGTTGGGATTAGAGACGGGTCACTACCCGTTAAGGCCACGGTCCCACTGAATGTGGCAGTTTAGGTACTTTTCGGCAGGCCATTACTCATCTCCTTTGAATACTGTTTTGTGGGATTGATGTCATTTGAAAGGCAATGCAATCTTCTTTCATTTGATATTATGTATGTATTGGTTTTTACTGTTCATGCGCATTTGTAGCGTTGCGAATATGATGGCGCGGACCCTCACTTGCTCCGCTAGTTCATGTTTTATGAACGATCCATTAAAGATAGCACGGCTCCAATAGAGCAGTTTTGTTAAGATGATGTCGGAGCAGAATCTAACGATCTGCTTTTTTGATATTTGCACTACTTTGTTTTTTTCATCCCTCCAAATATTGCCCTAAAATTGACATTTTTCCGCACAAATATGTTTTAATGACAAGAGCTAGGGCAATGAAATTAGCTACAGATGTAGTGCTTATAATTGGTAATATGCAGAAAAAAATTTAATGTTGTGTAAATTTTTTTTGTTTAGATATTTTATATCAAACGTAGCACTTTTTTGTGCTTCGTGTCATGGTAGTTCAAATGCCGCTGAAGAAATAATCAAACTATAATAAAATCTTTTATAACATTTAGAGCTACAATGGTTGCCCAAGAGGTGGACGATGGCTTTTTTTCATTTTCAAAGTCATAACGCTCCAGGAGCCCTTCAAACTTACCTGTTTTTGACGCATATCTGTTTTTGACATCAAACAGATTTATTGGCATTTAATAACATTTATAGTTTGGAATAGATATACATTGCGATGTATTAAATTTTCACAATGATATTGCTTTGGTTTCTTAATAGGTGTAGAGCTTAGCAAATTTTAAAAACAATTAAAAACTGTTTGGGTGTTTTGTTGCGCTACCTGGCGGATGGCAGACAAACTGCTGATTTCTAATGTTCAAAAAATTTCCGAGGGCGGCGTTTGCGTCTGTATCATCATCAATCTCCGTGTCTTTTTACCTTCACATTTAAAAAATATATTGGAAGATTTACTATCGATAACTGAGTGGTTTAAGTACTGGGTCAGGCTAATAAATCTAAGACCAATATTTACACAAGCGTAGCGTGATATAATGTGTTCATTATTCGATATGATTGAAATCAATAACCAATGAAGACGAAGAGGAAAAGAATACACCCGAGTTCACTTTATGCCTAGAGTCACTAAATGGGCTTTAAAGTATCGGCACTCCGTTCCCCAAAATTGTTTTGGGCGCCGCCATTTTGGGTCTTGCTCAGAGCAAACGCAACTGCCGATCATCGTGATCTAAAAGTACGACTTCCTCAGCATTAGATGCGGTGCTAGGAAGCTGATGCAATATTGCAATGCTCTGTCGCGGGTTGTTTAAACATTTGTGAGGGAGGGAAAAGCGTTTCCTGTGATTTTAGATAAAGCTTCATATAACTGGCAACCATGGTTTTAAGCCACAATATGGCCAAGTGTCGTTACTCTGAACCGTAGCTAATTTACTGGCACAAGCGGGAACAATGAAGAAGAGGCAGGTGTCAAAAGGTAGTGGCTTGTGAAATCCACGGGGCTTACGATATGGCCCCTCCAGGTATTACTGGGTGGAGCACTTCATGTGCCCTTTGCTTAGGGTGGAGCACAACATCTGGCCATTTTGTTCCCCTCTTTTATTTTTATTTTTGTTCAGAAGCGCGTGAAAGAGCGTGTCCCTGCACGCGCTCGTGGCGCTGATTGTGCTATGGCGACATTTCGTTTTCGTCGATTTCTTTATATTTTCCCCGTGAGCGCGTGCTGTCGGCATCGGGTACTACAGAGGGTGGAATCACCCTAAACAGAAGGACATTAGAGAGTTTTAGAATAGGGGCCCCCAAAGATTGGGGGCCCCAAAGAAATAGGGGCTCACCACTGCGCATGTGCAGAACCCAAAATCTGTTTGGGGCTTTGGGTTGGCGCTTGGGGTCGGGTTGCGTCGGCAAACATGGCGGCGCCCTTTCTGCTCGCTTCGGAGCAAATTCGTCATGGTCGCTGCAGTATTAGCCCATTTCAATGCCAATGAATAGTCCCACCGGCTTTCGCTTTGCTTGATCTGGCTCAAATCATAAAGAATGAGCGGTGGGCTCGCCCCATTTTAAATATTGTCCCCGATTTTGGCCGTTTCTAAGCCTAAACATACGCGGTAACCGTTGACATGGCAACGTATTGCTACTCGGTGGCACGATACCTGCATCTTGAAAACAAGTATTTCGAGGCTTCAAAGTCGCTCCAGCTCAGATATAAATAGTGCAACTGCCCGCAGAGTATGCGCGCTCGCGTTCGTCTCAGTCTTGGCATAGTTGAAGGCCAAAATCTTCGGCTGCATATGATCAAAGCGCACACCCAGAAATATCGAGAACGAGCCATACCTAAAACAGCGCGCAAGCAAAGGAGGAAGAAAATAAAACACAGGAAAGAGCGCTGACTCCCAACTTATGTATTGTGAAAGAAAGAGAAAGAGGAAGCTTCAGACATGAAGCCCACGCGCACAAACAAGGTATAAAGAAGAAAGAATAAAAACATATAAATTACTAAGTTGCAGTAGAAAAGGAGAAAACTGACAGTATAAGGTCACGAAGAAAACAAAGATGAGAAAGAAGAAGAAAGAAAAACAACAACGTGGGCTTCATATCTGAAGCTTCCTCTTTCTCTTTCTTTCACAATACATAAGTTGGGAGTCAGCGCCCCTTCCTGTGTTTTGTTATCTTCCTCCTGTGCTTGTGCGCTGTTTTAGGTATGTCTTCTATGTACAAGCTAGCTCAACTCTCTATGTTACTACGAGAACAAGCGCCAAATTAGAGCGCTACGGATTGGATTGTTTCGGCTATACCCGAAATGGGATGGCCGAACGAGTCGAGGCCGATCCAAGGCCAAAAGAAAATGGAGGAAGAGAAGGCTCTCGGGCGCGTTCGCTTCTCGATCGACGATGACATTTATGTGCTACGCGAAGTGCATGCCACTAACTCATTCCAGGATTCCAGGAGATGGACTTGAATGTCCGAAAGGGTCCCCGAAGCAATCGGAAGAAATTTCCCCACGCGGGCCATCCGCGACCGGGTCGACCTGCTGCTTGCACAGTTTAATACGAAGCACAGATTTCCCGGTTACTTTTCGTAACTTAACGTTAAAAAAAAAGAAAAAGAAAGAAACAGGTCTGTGTGAACGAGCCTTTAGCCGCGGAGTAGCAATACGTCACCATGTCAACAGTTACGACGTATGTTTAGGCTTAGGAACTGCCAGAATCAGGTACGATCTTTAAAATGGGGCGAGCCCACCGCTCATTCTTTGTGACTTGAGCGAGATTAAGCAAAGCGAAAGCCGGTTGCACTATTCATTTGCAACGAAATTGGCTAATACTGCAGCGACCATGACGAATTTGCACCGAAGCGAGCGAAAAGGGCGCCGCCATGTTTGCCGATATACAACCCGGCCCCAAGCAATTGGGGGCCCCACGTTATTTCTCAAATTTCTCGTTGGGGGCGCGAGCCAACCCAAAACCCCAAACGGAGTTTGGGTTCTACGCATGCGCCGTGCTGAGCCCCTATTTCTTTGGGGCCCCAAAGCTTTGGGACCCCCGATTATAAAACTCTCTATAACTGTCGTGCTGCTTGAGCTACAGGATCAGCTAAAAGCAAGCTATACCTACCAGCGTCGTGCCTGTGACCGGGGAATGGCCCGTCCAGTTCTCAGATAATTCCATTGGCTCACATGATAGCCTGGTATTTGAGGGCGTGCACTCTCTTGTTGACCAGAGAAGTAAATCTTCTGATTCGGAGACGGTCGGCAGATGGGCCTTGCTGTGCCGTTCCCAACTGGTGTTACCCTCCCTATTATTTGAACCGCAAGCCACAATAAAGTGTCGTTTCGGCGCAAATGTTTTGCGTTTTAATAATTTTTCACTGTTAAGAAGTTCGCTCGTTGCCCACAATGGCGCTGCATGCGAAAAAGGCGAGCGTGCCGCGTTGCGTCGTCACAAACCCTATTCTATAAGCGCGCTGCGTGAGGTGTCGTTGCGTTGGGTACCCCAAAGCTTTGGGTTACCCAAAGCGTTGGGGCCCCCTATTCTAAAACTCTCTATTGAGGCACCCTATACTCTGTTTCATACTTAGCGTGCAACGCTGTCAGAGCTACTGGCGCGAGCGTGGGGCTTGATCTCGTTGATCATTTGCACGCGTTCTCGCTCAAACAAAACCATAGATGAAGCCACGCGCTCGCGCCAGTAGCTTTCACAGCGTTGCACGCTAAGTATGAAACAGAGTGTAGGTATTACAAGCCTCTTGAACAAGAGCATGAATAGTGTTATTAAATAAGCTACGCTTCAGAGTAGCCACGCTTGGCCTTAGTATGGCTTAAAATTATGGTTGCCAGTTATTTGAAGCTTTATCTGAAATCACAAGAAACGCTTTTCCGTCCCCCACTTTAAACAGTTTGCGACAAAGCAAAGCAACATTACATGAGCTTCCTAACACCGAATCTAATGCTGACGATGTCGCACTTTTGAATCATGACGATCGGCAGTTGCGCCTGCTCTGCACAAGCACCAAAATGGCGGCGTTCACAACACTGTCGGGGAAGAGAGTGCCGATACTCTAAGCGCAGCTCATTTATTGGCTCTAGTTGCCGCGAAACTCCTTTTCCCTGACTGAAACTGATAGTAAATATGAATAATACACCATTATTATAGCTTATTTAGTTATAACCAAATACACTTAATGAGAGGAGGAAGCGGGCGGGTAGGAGAAACGCGGGTTTTATACGCGACCGTTCTAACCGTCTCAAAAGAGAGAACGCACGAGCTTGCGCTGGTTTAGAAAAAAAGGCATCCAAAGAAAAGAGGCGGCACACTGTGTTCTTTGTTATTATGCGTCTAATTGCAAATTGTTGTGTGTATGTTTATTCAGCCGGAAGTTAGTCTGCCTTAGTGGGCGTCTGGTGTCTCAGCTGTAGATGAGCAATTTAGCCAGTGCGGTACAACCGAAAACCTGGGGTCTTCAACGTGCGCCACGCAGTAGTGATGCACGACCGCACGCCGGTACGATGCTCTTCCAGATCGAAACGGGCAGGGGCGGGGTGGGTTCTGCAGCGCGAGCTTTCGCTCCCAGTGCTCCGAGCTGGTGTGCGCTAGACCATGCACTTGGCAACCAACCCCCCCTTGTGCGTCTAATTTATATACAAGTATAAGTATTTGAAGATCGACGATGGACGTCGATCGTCTCGAGGTAATGTAACGTAATAACATTATATAAATTATAAACTGGTTGAAGGACTGAACGACTTAATTTTTCAATTCTTGGATTGTAATGTGGTGGTAGCCTATTGTACTTACTGTTGATGAAGAGCAATATGAGGTGACGAGGTAATGATCAAATGATGAGGCTCTATAAGGACGACGACATTAATGGGTGTTGAACCACAACGTACAGTGTCAGACTTGTTTCAAGTATCGTGTACCCAAAGACTTTCTTCACCCGCAACAGTATATGGTAGAATCAATGAGGATGTTGCTTTACAACTGTACGTGGAACAGGAAAACTGCACTGTGCAGAAGCGCGGCTTATTCGTTAATATGAGGGACGGATTTCAAGCAGCATTCCCTGATTGACTACTTGGAACAAATGGCCTCGTTGACGTAAAGTGTCCCCGCTCCAAAAGATTCTTGAAGCACACTTAAACCGCAAAGGAGTATGAGGCGATAAATAAGAAAAAGGAGTCTGGTGTGAAAGGTCCAGATCACCACCGTAGCTTCTACTATCAAATACAAGGGCAGTTACACAATACACAAAGAAAGGTTTGTGATTTAGTTATATTTACACTTAAGGGCATTGATATCCAACCTATTCATAGAGATGACACCTCCTGGTCAACCAACATAGAGCCTTTTCTACTCAAGTTTTACATGGAAGGCCAGACTTCCGCTGAAATTCCTCACGTAGACGAGTTGTCCGACCGAATAAACTGCCATTACTCCCGATGTGGGTATCTCTCGATCTTTGTTCGTAAGCGATAGTATCATGAGATCGAGGGGTGTGGCTATTCTTCCGCCGAATATTGCTTCGGCGGGTTTTTTTCCGTGTAAGATGAGACCGACGCGTGCTGCCGGAACAAGAACCTGGCGATTCTTCACTGAACTGCTTCTTCCGTAAGCTTCAAAAGGGATTTTTTTTTTTCGTTTCGCACACCATCTGTTCTGCTTGTCCG
Source organism: Ixodes scapularis (assembly GCF_016920785.2). Lineage (NCBI taxonomy): Eukaryota > Metazoa > Arthropoda > Arachnida > Ixodida > Ixodidae > Ixodes > Ixodes scapularis. Next base: position 59,139,697 of record NW_024609881.1, read on the forward strand.
TTAGTTGCAGGATGGTATGGTGCACTAATGTGATGCCTGATGCCGTTTTTTTTTTGTTTTTTTTTCTTCAAGAACTTGTTTATTTTATTTGAAGCAAGATTTGGCGCGTTATCAGAGAAAAGTATTTTCGGTAGGGCAAAAGTAGGTAAAAGAGACCGTAGAACGTCAATGACGTGTTTGGACGTCGTGGCAGACATCGTGTAAACTTCCAACCACTTAGAGTACGCATCGTACATGACTCCGCAGATGTGGATACGTTTCGCCACCCACCGAATAAATAGTGGATCGTTTTCAGTTACTGTTCGAGTCTTTCCACAAAGTTAGCCCAGGTGCCAGGACTTTTGTCGAAAGCGGTAAGTGTTCGAAACGTCGACAACGTCGGTAGCCACGTGTTGTGCTTGAAACTGGACACTTACCAATCGCTGAGAAGAAACTTGCTTGTTCGTCTGCCATGAGTCGTCCGATATCTGGTCATCACCACAACACCATCTCCCGACAAAACTGGTCTTCACTGTCCGCATGTCCATGGTTAGCAATCACGTCAACTTATAAATTCCCGAACGCTCATAACTTGCCGTCGCTAAACGCCGTTCATTCATAGCGTCTTCATTGCAAATAAACGTCTTCCTATTTCTTCTGATGGTTTCCCTAAGCTGTACTTACAACATAATGTGTGTCGGTACCTCCGAAAATATTGCAACGGCGTTTGTTTTCCGGCAACTATAATGTAACAACCTTTACAACATCTTCCGGACCCCGTGAAACACAATATTTCGTGACGTTATTTTAGTCGTCATTAAAATGATGAGGTAAGTACCGTAAATCGCGAAGCAGTTTACTCGACGTCCGCTTCCGCTGGTTGAGTCTACTGAGCGTGCATTCGTGCAGAGGAAATTTTCATTGATAGAATATTGACACGTCAATCAACATTTGATTCCTTCTTGGTAAGATTTATTGCGAAAGCACGTTACAACCGCCGACCGCATCTCCCTATATCAGACAACAATTTATACCCAGCCTGACATTCTCGCATACATCCGTTTGCTGGGTCAGGCTACTTGAGCTAGCTGAGCACAGCTGGCAGCGGCGCGAGCAAGGCCACGAGGGGAACGTGATGGTGCTCGAGCCATCCCACTGTGAAGCAATGTTTCGGCCACCCCACGGGTGCGTGTCGCCATCTATTGGTTGAACTAACGCCTTGTTCAAGATGGCTGCCGTGGGACCGCAGCCTTAACACGCAGGTTCAGGCGAGTTGATCGGTCATTATGTACAGGGGGAACAGCACACCCGCAAAACAGTCACTCAAGTCCACACACACAAAAAAAAAGACAATTACTCAGTGCTGACTAACAACTCTGGTATATTTACTTTTTTCTTTGTCTTCTTTTTGTATTATGAACTAGAGCCATGGAAAATAATTGGTCTTATTTTCTTCAATGGGAAGCTAAACTGTAAACTAACTCAAATTGAAATTAATGTAAGGCTACGTAGTCTAATTTTTTATGACGAGGATAAAGACGGAGTACTAAAACCTCTCTCATTATGTTTTGCGGCATTCTCTGCCTCAATGATTTCTCAACTTAAATTAAAATTAATGTAAGGCTAGGTAGTCTAATCCTTTTTGTGATAAGGTTAAAGACTGAGTACTAGCACGTCTATCGTTACGTTTTGCTGTATTCTCTGCCTCAATTTCTCAATGAGAGAAACCATTGAGGCAGAGAATATCGCAAAACATAACGATAGATGTGTTAGTACACCATCCTTAACCCTATCACAAAAAGAATTCCCTGTCTGCACTAACCGTGTGCAACAGCAAAAGTGGTAGAACATACATTTTAGCCAAGAGTATGGGATGTTGAACGCTATGCAGGCTACTGCTAAAATGAGAGATTGTTTTTGTTATCTCAAATGTGAAGACATGTTGATATTTTTTATGGAAATGAGCTTGCAGTCAGTCAGTTTAGTAAGACAAGCTAAAAAAGGGGGATCGGTGGACTAGCACACACCAGCTCGGTGCACGTGGAGCGAAAGCTCGCGCTGCAGAACCCAGGAATCCTGTGCTCAATCGCCACCCCTGCACGTTTCTATCTGGATGAGTATCGTACCGGCATACGGTCGAATATCACTACTGCATGATGCACGTTAAAGACCCCAGGCTAGCAATTGTACTGCACTGGCTAAATTGATCATTTACAGCAAGTGACTCGTCGCGTCAATTATCAAGACAAGCTAAAACTGCTGTGTGGCAGAAGCTTTTGCTGTATGTGCCCCGAGCTGCAATACGGTAGGAGGAAAGCCTTGGTAGGTAGGAAAGATTGCATGTTTTATCTTTACTGAAAAATATACTGGTTGAAGTTCCCAGTTAATTAATTACAGTCAAAATGGGGAGTTTGTTGGCTGTACCATACGGTTGTGCAGGAAAATATATTGTTTGTTGGGATGTTAATGGTCGTTAAAGACCCTAGGCTAGCAGGGGTACTGCACTGGCTACATTTCTCACCTACAGCTGAGACACCTGATGCCCACTGAGGCTGACTAACTTCTGGCTGCCTAAAGACACACACACAACATAATTGTTTTAGGGCTACAAATTGATGTGACAAGGAAACTGTGTATAGATTGCATAACATGCCACATGAGAAATTTAGTGCAACTAAATTCTGGTGAAGGGGATCCCATACCTGCCAACCTGTGGACTTTCAAATTTGTAAAAGTTCCGCAGCCGCGGCGGGGGAGGTGACGCGAAGCGATGTGCAGCTTAATGTCAGCCTGGCCAGCGTGCGAAACGCTCACATCACACGTGCACGTGCTACAGAATCCAAACTTCTCTCGCTTTTTGGGTGGCATGAAGCAGGGAAATTTCGAGGTGTAGGACTTCATGAACACCTGAAAGTACCTCTTTTGAGGCTTGGAGTTCGGCATTGCGCCGCAAAGCCACAGTGACCAAGAGAATGCTACAGTTACACGTGCAACAAACACAGACGCCGTACTTCTCGCCTCGAAACTGGCCGAAGCAACGAGGCCCAACAACGTTTGAGCACGCCGAACCAACGTGCACCCGCGAACCGCCGAACACAAGGCTTTGAGCTTTGGATTGGTTTTCGATCCGTGGCCACCGGATAGACAAATAGTTAGAACCACGACGCTGCTGTGGACGGTACCTATCGTCCTCTTGTGGCGGTGCAAGATACCGCCAACAACGGAGTTACAAAAACAACAACAACAACAAAAAAAAAAAAGAACGTTTTTGTAAGGTTTGAAGCAAGATTCGTAAAATCGTAAAATTACTCCCAATTCATACATTTTACGAAAAATTAGGAAGAGTTGGCAGGTATGGGATCCACCCAGGAATGGGAGGGGCAAACCAACCGAGAGCGAGCAGCTAGTGGCAAGGGTTGAACAACGGAGTCTGGCGTGCCCCGTGCAAGTCGACTCGGACGATAATCGAGATGAGTGTTTCAGCAACAACCAGACAAACTGTAATGACCCGAGGCCCTTGCGGGAATTCTCGGCGGCGACCCAGGGCACCTGCAGACGAGAAGCTGGAATGATAATTCACCGGCAGGAGCAACTCTTGGCAGCGACTTGAAGGAACCCACCCAACTATCTTTAATTCTGGCAGGTGCTTGAGGCATTGCCATTTTAAGATTGGTCAGTGCCCGCAAGAGGCTGAATCCAGGTGCCACTGTTAGAGCAGCTGGATTCGACGACCAAGCAGGTGAACAGCTGGTTTGCCGGAGCTTCAGGACGGTGACAAGACCAGTGACGAGAACCGGAAAATCAAGCCCACACAAACTGAGTATGATTCAAGTTTATTTCCACATTTGTATATATTTTTACCGTTTTCTAAATATACTTTCTTTAATCCTATAACGGTCCAGCCAACTCGTTTTTCATTTGATATGGTGACAAGAGGGTCATTGTTTGTGTTGAGAGACTGCTTCATGCCTGTGAAGGCCTAGGTAGGTTGAAATAATCAAACGAGGTTCCACTGTTTCAGGAGGTATGCAGTCAACCCGCATTATTCTAGAAACAAATTTGAAGTTGCAAATTTTGTGATACTTCACAAGAGCATGCCAAAGCTTTGATAAGTGTCCCTAAAATGCGACTATCTAATATTTCGCATATAAGCGTGTGAAGGTCCTTCGCAAGCGAACCTGTGCGACTCCGCGGTGCAGATTCGGCGTTGCAGTCTCCCGCGGTGCGGAACCCTTCCGAATATCTCGGAGTTGAGCGAAGGTGGCTGCTATCGTAGGCAGTTTCTCGGATGTGCGCTTCTCGCGGTCGTGCACCAGTCTAAACAACTGTTCGTGTGGGACTGGTTCAGCTGGTCTGGCATTGTACGTACGTACCTTCCGAACACGACATTTCACGTTTTAAATGCAAACAAGTCTATCGTCTTTTCTCCAGCTAGGCTTAAAGGCTTCAGTAGCTCGGCGTACAATACAAACAGTATCGCCTCCATCAAACTGACACTGGCATTCTGGAGTGCGGCGTGTTTCAATGCGCGGAGATGCTCGAGACTATAAAAACACAATTACATAAACTAGAAACCACAAACCTTTGGAAGCGTGCGAGATAAAGCCCGCGCGCACATCAGCGTAAACACGTCTGTCCGCGTCGTCTCGGCCGTGCAATCGCATCTTTGGGTGTCATTTATTGCTAGCGCAACGTCTTTTGTTCCTAATTAAAAGTATCGCGAACTATTTTAACCCTTATTGCAACCCGCGCAACTGCCTATTACAGTGAATTTGTAGTTAAAACAAAACAAAACTAAAAAAGAAGCTGCTGCCGCTAAAGAGAACAGCCAATGACGTCATAGTCACGTGGACCAATAGGAGTCGACATAGTTTTGTTTTGTTTGTTAATGTTTTTTTGTTGGCTCCGCCCCCCTGTACTGGGTAGGATTTCAAAATACGCTGCCCGGACCCCAAGAGACGTGGAAACCGCAAAAAAGGTAGTTGCTTAAACATGATTGCAGGGCCCCTTTAATGAAACCACGCGCAACGCTAGCCAACAGCACCTTTTAGACTTCGGTCCTATTGGCTGGTGCGCGTTGACGAGGCTCCCATTGGCCGCTGCGCCTCAGTTTGTGTGATATCATCCTGACTCTGTCATCACACTGTTATGTTATCAGTGATCACCGCGTTCGCTCGCCTCTTATCGGTTGTACGGCGTGTGGCAGTATATACGGCGCATGAAACAAACCAAGGGGTTCGTTCTGCTGGGAACCTCGTTACTGTCTGTTCCATCTTTGCGCCGCAAGGCACACGAGATTCTGAACGATTGCTCTCCCGATGGTGCTGCGTGTCCGCGAGGCAGAGGCTTCACCGTTCCACGCCCAAAATCAGAGCGTTCAGGCAGACTTGGACGTAGTTCAACTACTCTACTCAAACTACTGTAGTTTAACTACTTTTTGGAGTAACTTGGTAACTTTCAATTACAACTTGATTTGGGTAATTAGTAGTTAAATTTAACTACTTTTTTCAGGTAACTTCTACTCAAATTGCTAACTACTTTCGAAATTATATAGTGCTAATTTTGCCCATCACGAAAGTTTGAGCGCAGAAATGAATAAGACGCCGGCAGATGAAGTGGCATTCCACTTCATCTGCTGGGGGGGAAGGCGTCCTTGGGCCAAGGTGGCGACGAGCAGCCAAAACATAACACCGGCACGCACGAACGCAGGAAGAGATGCTGAACAAGCCTTGGTCGGGTATTGAACTAATCCGGTAATGCACGCAGGCGCCGCGTTTCCAGCTGCAACCGTGAAAGACGGGGGCACTCTGAGAGTTGTTTTCGTCCTGTCTGTCTTTGGTGAGTTATGACTCAGGCGGTAGGTTCCACGGGAGGCGCCACTGGAATGACCTCGCAGCTGGGCGCCTTGTCGTCAGCGCATACGGCTTTGCAAAGCCGGACTCCCCTGCGCAAAAACCCTGGTACGGATAATCCGTTCTTGGGAGCATGTTCCCGCTTCCAGCTGCAACTGTATACGAGCGACGATGCTTGTTCACGTAATCCTTCGCGTCCTTCCGACCATTCATGCCTGGGAGACCTCCTCTTTGTTAAAAACGATTCAGGCGCGTCAGATTATTGTAGTCGCCGGCGAGGATTGCGAGTTACCCTTGGGAGATCCTCTTGTTGGACCCGGCGTCAGTGGCGAAGTATACTTCGGTTCATCTTCTGTTAAACCAAAACAATTTTTTTTTCAGAAGCGTAGCACTAGCACTACAACGGGAAGCGCAGTCGTCCGGATGATCTCATCGTCATGGCGCGAGACTTGAACCCTTGACGGTCTGGTGCACTCGCTCAGCGTACTCCCAGAACGACGTCGGAATAAAGAGGGGCCAGTCATAACAATCTCAACTTGACGAAGGAAAAAAGAGGAGGAAAGTTTGTTATTAAAGACCCTCTACCCGAGGCAAACCTCACAAGTTTCGTCATGAACACCTAAGATGCCGAAACTCGCTTACCCGACCCTGCACAGCCTCTTTCTCAAATTCAACGCTGCCGTTCCATCCAGCCCGTGGAACGTCTATTTAGCTGGGCTGGGGACGTCTTTAGAAGGAAAAGGGTAAAACTCTCCTATCAAGAACTTTGAAAGTCAATTGCTTCTGCGAGCGAGTAAACTATTTCAGTGAAAACGCAAGCCATAAATAGACTGCATTATTTTAGGCTCGCAGGGTTTTTCATTGGTCAAAACTGCTGTTCATTTTGCTACCACAAAAATATAAAAAAGTAACTTCGAAAGTAACTTCAAAGTAACTCGCTACTTTTTACAGTAGTTTGTAGTTTACTCAATTAATATTAGGAATGCGTAATTTCTACTCTACTCCAATTACATTTGGCGTCGATACTCAGTAACTTAACTTAACTAGCTTTTTTGAGTAATTTGTGCATGTCTGGCGCGTTGTACTCCGCAGATTAAAAAAGGGAGCAAAAAGCGGCGTGCGTGCTTTCGCATTCGCAACTCATAAGAAGTGGTTAGGTGTACCTTACCCATTTCTCACTAATATACAAGGCGATTTTTTAAAGCTTTACATAATTGTTTAAAAAGGTCGTGAAAGCTACACTTATGTGCTTTGGGCATGTGAGTTTTACGGACAGGGGTACGTAGTACAGGGGCCTAATCGTAACGATCAGTGGGATAATTACATACAACGCAAAGGTGACATTTTACGCGTTCTGTAAACAACGCTTCATTTGGGCGCGTTTCCAAGTTTCGATTCCTTATCGGAGCGCATCTCTGCGCCCACGGTCCTGTTTCCCGGGGGCGGCTTGCTCATCTCGCGGCCGCGGCCGCGGTTGCGGCCAAGAGGCATTTCTTTGTCACGTGACCAGCTCCTTGGGGACAATAAGTACCTAGCGTTTCTGCCTAACGGCTGAGAAATACGTGTCGCTTCGAGTACAAAAGTTTAAATTCGTCAGCAGAAACTGACCGCAGAGGCTTTTAACTTGAGTCCAATCAACCGTCCCTTTATACTTTAGGAGCGCCAGGTTGCGTTACTGCCAGGAAATGCAAATATGATTCAAAATAAAGAAAAATTCACGTAAGGTAAAAGCGGTGGCAGTATATTTATATACCTACGCCAGCGTCGAACGCCTTAAGGCTAGCCCACATGGCGCGTTTTTCTCCGCGTCTGCGTCGCGTCTGCGCCTGCGCTTTGACGTCACTTCCGGCGCCGGGACGAAACGCAGCGTTTTTAGGCGCATTCCGGCGTATCTGGAGGAGCCAGATATTTTGCGTCCAGGCGTCGCGTCTCGCGCTGCGTCCAGAAGGCAACAACCAATGAACGGCCGTGTCCACTAGTTGCAAGGAGCGTTTGAATTGTCTCCACTGTTTTCGCCACTGTACGACTGTAGTTTTCGCCACGGACCTCGCGACAAAGGCGATAATAATAATGATAATAATAATAATGCTTTTTATTTGCACATATTGCGATACCCACTCGGCAGCGTGCGAAGCTAGGCAGAAAGGTTGAGAACCGCAGGTGGGCCTGCTAGCACGCCGCCAAGTATGGAAAGGGATACGGGAGAGGAAAATAAATGAAAACACTCAAAACAGGAAGATACACATACAAAAACGGGTAACAGCCCTGTGCCATTCCAAGGCAGAGCGCACACGCGCACGCACATACGCACACCCGCGCGCGCGGAGTTTACGAAATTTTTACGGTCGCGGCCTTAAATAAAAACGGCTTTTAGGCCCCGCCAACGCTAGCAGCAGGGCGAACATGGGTAGTTACGTCCTTCCGCCCGCGGATATCAGTTTACCATACCTTACACAAGTCCAGGGAATCCTCCCCGCTCCGCGGGAGAGGCTGACGCTGCTTCAGCGGAACAGAGAGGACCTAGCAAAGTACGAAAGCGTCCTGCACTCTGGCAGGCCAAATGTAAAGAATACAAGGACACCGAGAGACAAAGGTACAAAATTAATACTACCGGCAACAACCGCAACAACGTAACCTCTGTAGCGGCCAGCGGCCAGCTGTGAATGTTTTGACGCGGGCGATGGTGATGCCAATGGCGTATCGAAACGTGGATGAAGCGTACGCACTAAAAAGGATGAAAATGAGTTAAATTGAGCTTCATTGCGATTGCTGTAATAAAAATGAGTGCTTACTATTACTAAAACTAAATATTACGGCATGTAGCCATCACTTACCGCGCGATTTCTATTCAAAATTTGATTTCGTTTCTTAAGCGCGTCTGGCTACGTTGGGCAGACGCTTCGGAAACGCAGACGACGCAGACGCGAAGCGCTGCCCGGTAGCGCTGCGTGTGGTTTGACTGGGCGCACGCGTCCTGCTTAGCGCGCGCGCCAAGCCGAGACGCGCGTCTAGACGCACTGAAAAACGCGCCATGTGGGCTAGGCCTTAGTCTTGCAGGTGGGCGCATCTCGGTCTTCTGCGAATGGGAAAGGAGGTGTGAAGGTGGGGGAGGAGGTTATACTAAGCTCCGCCTCCTGAGGGGGGGGGGGGGGGGGGTTGCGGAGCTGCGGATATTAACATTTCGGCGTCGGCAAAGGCGGACGTGCTGTAGCAGCTGTGGCTATAGCCGTGAATCTTTCACCTGGTTGCTGGTTAAAAAAAAGTGAAAAGAACGTTCCGCTTCATTCCTGTGTGATTTAAAGGTCGGCTAGGATCAGGCGCTGCCCAAGGGACAGTGTTACCAGGGGTAATAAAAACTTGCTGCGTCTTAGGACATGGTGGGCGCATTCACGACGGTGTGTCGCATTTAAAATTTTTGGGTGGATTGATAGATTGAGAGCACTTTCTTGATTCGGTGGATGGTGGTGTATGTCCGTTCTTAGTTGGTGGAGCGACTTGTCTGGTAAATTCCGATAACAAACGAGACTCTATCCTATTAAATAGGTGCGTGGTTCTCTGCACCTTGCACCCTTAGAGGGACAAGCAGCTCCTAGCCGCACAAAAAAAGACCAAGAACAGGTCTGTGATGCCCTTACATGTTCGGGGCCGCACGCGCGCTCCACTGAAGGAAGCAGCGTCTTTTTATCCCTGTCTGTTAAGACAGTAAGCTTAGAAAAATGTGACTTCAGTAAATACAGAGGGCTAATTGAAGTCCATCGGGCTACCTTAAAGGAGGTGTTCGTCTGTTTAAACCATAGAGTTATTATAATGCACGTTAGAGGTTCAAGTGGCGCTGGTGTGCTGCTGCAAATTAAAGCAGACAGCAACCAGTCGGAAATCGGCTTCCGGTAACGCATTTCTATGGAAAAAAAAAACGAGTGCATTTTCTCGCTGCGCTCGATTATAAAAGCAAATATCACGAATAATTCGTACGTACTAGGCACATTGGGACATTTCTCAGTCACGCAGACGAAATAATTGGTCAGTCACAGTGTTTTTATTTGAAATTCGCGGCATGAAAAACGGTGCTAAAACCGCTTCGTACTTGTATTTATGTGCACTGTAGGTCACTGTTAGCGCGAACACGGCATCGGCGCTTTCCACCATGGGGGATATACATGTCAAACGAACGAAAGATATGTTGAAAACCAAGCGAGACGGCAAGAACTACGTAGTGACACTGGATAAGTAACTCCTTGTGCATGCAGGCGATCAAAATAAATTGAAAGCCACGTAATATAGTCCGATTTGCAATAAATAAGCACTGCTTTATTCTTTCTGCTCATGAATATGTGCAAAGATGCATGTTCAGGGTTCAAATCATCAACCGCACGCCCCAAATCTTTGCAAATACGGAGAAGTCAGAGAACGGGTGCCTGATAAAAACCGCCCGACATAGGAAATAATAAAAAGACACACCTTTCGTAGTCCATGTACTTTATTTCTTACATTCGGATGTTTTTTAACCGTCGTAGATTCACAACGGAGTCATTTTCATAGAGTGACAGGGCGGGCATATTAGCAATATATAAGCGCCACCGCAATGCTATCGAACCTTGAACACGCTCTACATTCCTTTCGATCCTTAGTTTGCTTAAAATCGTCGCTCGTTTTTACATACCTGCCATGAAACATAGGTTTGGGCCTGAGATATAGCGAAGCTTAACATCGTTCAGTGGTAAAGAAAAATGCTGTAATCAAAGCAATTACACTTTTACAATATTAATAAATGTACATACTATCCGGTACAACCGAAATAATAAAAGTTATTTATGTTATTTTTCGGAGAAGAGACAAAATGCACGCGCGTTTTCCCATAGGAATGCACAGGAGCACAGCAAAAGTAGACTGGTTGCTGTCTGCTTCGATTTGCCTCCCGGAAGTCGCATAGACACTAGCGCCAGTTGAACCTCTAGCGCACATTGTAATAACTCTATGGTTTAACCAACAGGGCATAGAAATATAAGTTTCCATGAAATTTCGTCGAAAATAACAACAATATTTACTTCTTATTGTCATCAAGTCTACGACATCACTTCCACAATACGCTCGACGTCGCACACGAAAAGAGGGAACCTGCGGACGCTAACCATCCTCGTCCTCGGTTGTTAGCAAACAAACCTCGGCGCATCGGCTACCTCACTCGTGAGTCCTTTGGCTTCGCTCCTTAATACGTGTCTGCTAGTTGTTAAACAAACATCGTACCGCTCGAGTTATTTCGTCTGTCCTCTCCGAAAGGCGAAGTCGAGCTCGCTCGTACACTCTAAAAAAAAAAGGGTAGTCATATGTGACTACCTTTGGGGTGGTAAAAAGTTTTCCCAAATATAACGACCCGAGGGTAAAAATGACGACTCCACACGTAGTCAAAAAGCAGGTAGTCAAATTTGACTACCCCAAAAGCAACATGGCGGACGGTTAGCCAGGCTCGGATTCCCCGGTAAGGCCTAGCAAACAGCACGGCTTTTCGGCCGAGTTAGAGAATAGGGCGCATACGCCTATTCGACGTCTTCTGAGCGCCATCAGACACACTGAAGATCCTTCCTTAGACACCGGTACCATACCAATTAGCCGGGAGGACGGCAGCGTGTTTACCGGAATCGCCGCGATTGCACCCGACGGCATCTCACTAGATTGACTGTATTTTTACCGCCGGCGGAGAAGGCTCAAAAAAGAAATCGTAACGCGAGTAATGGGCATGCTGACTTTATTGAACACAACGTATGCTTGTGGTTTGCGGTGATGAATCGCTGGGGACCTTCGTCGACACCGACGGGAGGCGTTTAACTCGCACCAACGCCCCGCTATCTTTCTTTCTTTCTTTTTTTCTTCCTATCTCTTCTTGTTTGTCCCTACCTCAACCGACGTGGTTATCCATTGCTGCCTGCACTTCGCAGCTCTTCGACACAGAACAATAATTTAGGTGGCCGAATGACACAATTATTACGATTGCTTTCCATCTAAGGGGCACGTAGGGAGCCCAGTGGACCGCAGAGCCTGGGCGGCTGGACCGTATGCGAGCTGTTTGTAATCAATAGCTACAGGACTGCACAACACTTAGCTTATTGAATCAGGCGGCAGCTTGCGCCACCTAGGAGGTGTAGTAGTAACCGCTAGATGCACTAAAAAAAATTCACATTCACTAACTCTCCTGAGGCTCCTGCGCTACGTACGTACTCCACCTATGACAAATCATGCGCCAACACACAAACCACGATACCGAACACTGTTGCGGGCACATACATATCAAAATGGCACAAGTAACTGCAACACAACACCACCGCGACTCTCTACTCTGACCACCCTACCGATCCGATTTGTATATATGCCCTACCCGGTTCTGACAAGGATTAGGCAAGTGACTGCCGCTGTTTAGTTGACGAATACAGAGAGTATCTGCAAGTATTATTAGTATACAGTTGTTCTGAGTATATAGATTGGCCGGCTAGACACCTCTCTTAATCTAACGCTTTGAAAGGCAACATGATATGAAAATAATCGGCTAAAGTAATACCACATGGCATGCTCCCGATCAGTTTCGGTTTCAGATTCACGCAGTGATAAGCTTACTAATGCCATGTTGCCCCATGCTCGTTCCGCGCGTGTAATAGCAGCAAAGGTTGCAATAATATCAGCATTCCTAGCCAGTAATCGGCTAAAGGTAACATAATTCTTAGTCTTGTGTTGTTAAATACCCCACAAAGCGAAGGGTATCATATTTGCTACGTGGAGTTTGATAACTCTGAAAGTGACAATAAATAGCGTGAAGCTGAGACCATAGAGTTATTATTGTAATAATTCTTTGGCTAAGACCAAAGCCCGCAGTGTCGGTTTTGATACGCTGACAGAGCTTTCCGATTTGGTTAATTCAGCAAGACCCCGCCAGGCTGCCGCTGGCAGCTAGAGCAAGATGGCCGCACGCAGCAGCTCGCTCGAAGGCATACCGTCGGCGTCATGTTAGTCGAAAAACAGTAAGCCGTTCTACAGACCGTTTTACTGAAAGAGGGCGAGAGAGAAAAGGGGAAAGGGCTACAGGCGCTTTCCCCTTTCTGATAGTGTAGAAAGAGTGAAAGTCCCGGATGAGAGGCTTTGCCGGTGTTGGGTGTCTGCTGTGCCCGAACTTCGTTCGCGCTTTCTTTTCTGTTTTGAACTCGCAAACTTAGTTAGAGCCAGAGGCTTCGATGGCAACAGTTCCCCGGTCATCGGGACACCATTGTTGGGTCATAGGTTGCACTAATAAAAACAGAAAGCATAGAATACTGTCCGAGGACATATGTAGCTTGCAAGGAATCCGGCAAGGCGAGAGCGGCTGCAATGTCTTTGAGCTCCATCGCTTTCCACATGACCCCTGTCTCCGGCGGCAGTGGATTGCGTCCGTAAACCGAAAAGGCGTCTCCTCAACGCCATTCTCTCGACTTCGCTCGGAACATTTCGTGAATGGAGCGCGCACCAAACGCTGTACCGCCGATGAACATGGGGTACGCTCGCAATGTGCGTGCGAGTTTTCTCATGATAACTGGTGTTTCGGCTTGTAAAATTTTGTAACTGAACTTATCTTAATACTCATAATTTGCAGTGGTGACTGACTCGATTTTATCATCTACAACACTTAGTTGAAGGCTCATTTCCGCCCCCGGGTGGGGCTGGAAATTGTTGAAAACGTATTTGTATTGTTGTTGTTTTTTTGTTTTTTTTTAATCGCGATCTTCTGCGCGATACCAGGGAGCCGGCAAAAGCGTCCTTGGAGTGCCGCTGGTGGGTTGTTTCCGTTGACTAAGGCGCTTTGAGGCGCTTGATAGTCGCTGCAGGGAACGTCTCGTGTGGTGCGATCTGCGTTTTCGAGCCCAGTGTGCACGTTTCTTTGTTTGGCTCAAGGCATCCGCCAGTGTGGCGACGGGGGGAACAGCGGCAGCGAATGTGCCAGGTATAGAAATTGGAGGTGAGTACCCAAAATATTGCATCAAATAGTAAGATAATTCGTGGCTGCTTCGAGGCTTTCTGCGGTACGATAAAACTACATCTGAAGCGTCTTCGTCGCTCATTCACAAGGAAATATAAGAACAGGGACACGAAGATAAAACCATAGTTTTTGCGGACTCTAACCAAAGTTTTATTAAAAACACATAAACCCGACGTTTCGGGACCCGCTCGCTTCCTTGGTCACCCGTGACCAAGGGACCGAGCGGGTCCCGAAACGTCGGGTTTATGTGGTTTTAATAAAACTTTGGTTAGAGTCCGCAAAAACTATGTCAATTTCTCCCTGACCAGACAGACCTCTGTCGAAAATGTTTACGTTTGAAGATAAAAACAGCAGAGCAAGACGATATGTAGCAGCTCCGGTCGTTTACAAAGTTAATTGAGGTTCCCGCTTCGTGTATAACTTGTTGATTACAACTAAAAGCGGCTACGTTGAAATAGGCCTATTGCAACCAAAAATGTATAAATGGTTCATCATTTCCAGTCACGCGGAAAGCAATGGAGCTTAAATACATTTCAGCCGTACTCGCCTTGCCGGATTCCATGCAAGCTACGAAGTCCTCGGACAGTATTCGACGCTTTCTGTCGTTATTGGTGCACCCTATCACCCAGCAAAGGTGCCCCGATGACCGGGGGACTGTCGCCATCGAAAGCCATGACTCTAATTAAGTTTGGGAGCTTGAAACGTAGAAAAAAGCGCGAACGACGTTGGGGCACTGCAGACGCCCAACACCGGCCAGGCCTCTCATCCGGGACTCGCACTCTTTCTACACAATCAGAAAGGGCGAAAGCGCCGGTAGCCCTTTCCTGTTTTTTCTCTCGCTCTCAAAACGGGGCTACCCACGATAAAACGGTCTATAGGCTCTTTGCACTGACGTCACATCGCACACTTTTGAAAACCAAGTAAGAGGAGAAGAGGGAAGCCGCTTTTGTAAGAATTTTGAGCGGCAGGTTAATATTCTATAATCTTCTGGGGGGAGAATAGCGACGCCTGTACAAATCCGGGAGGTACAAAGAAGGGTCCTGATAAGAGGGGAGCACCTTCTTCCCCTCTTCTTTGGAGGGCAACGGAAATGACGTCCTGTGCAAGGAGCCATAGGCTCCTTGCACAGGACGTCATTTCCGTTGCCCTCCAAAGAAGAGGGGAAGAAGGTGCTCCCCTCTTATCAGGACCCTTCTTTGTACCTCCCGGATTTGGTACACGTTTTGGTACACGTTTTAACCGTATTTTTTATTGACTTTTCCTTCTAATTTTAGGTTCCTAAGTTAGGAACATATTCAACATCGTCGCCGGCGAAGATGTCAGCGATTTTAGTCGGAAAGTGACAAAAATTAGTCCCCCCGCCGCGGCTGAGCCCTCTGAGACAAGTGATGATGAAGAAACCGGAGAAAATTCCTTCAGATCATCTGTAGCTTCGTCCTCTCGTCCACACAACAAATCGCGAAAGCAATTGCTCCAAAACAGTCATGCTGAATTTTCCAAAGTATTCTCTGAGCCGGATGCCATAGATTCACCATTCTTCCTTTTCCGCCAGTTTCTAAGTACTGATATGTTCACCATGCTAGTGGAGCAAACAAATGTGTACAGTACGCAGAAATACGGCAGCTTCGTGACAGAACTCTGCAAGAGCTGGAGCAATATATTAGAATATACCTGAAAATGGGGTTTAGAAAATGCCGAACGTCATGTGCTACTGGGAGAATGGGACAAGGTATTCTCCTATCGCTGACAAGAGGTCGAGAAATCGTTTCTTGAAGCTGATGCAATGCATGCATGTTGTAAACAACATGGAGACCACCAAAGAAGCGAAGGAGGACAAGTTGTGGAAGATTCGTCCTTGGATTTCCTTATTCCAGCACAACCTCTAGAGCATTGAACAAGAAGAGTTCAATGCGGTGGATGAGATAGTGGCGTTATTTACAGGAAGGATCTCGTTAAAACAGTACATCCCAAACAAACCGACGCCGTGGGGTTTCAAGCTTTGGGGACGGGCAGGCACAACCGGTGTCCTTTACCAGTTCGAGGTATACCAAGGCCACTCCAAAGAAAACTACATTTTTGGACTTGGGGGTGATACTGTCCTGAGCATCTGCTCTGAAATACCTTCAAATGAAGACTTCAAGGTTGCAGCTGACAATTTTTTTAGCTCTTTGAGCCTTGTTGAAGAGTTAAAGAGGGGAATACAGTACGTTGAAACTCTGAAGCAAAATCGGGTGAGAGACTGCAAACTCTAGGGTGAGAAGACTTTGAGAAAAGTTGGCGAAGGCTCACATTATTACAGAGTTGACAATGACAAAAGAATTGTGGTAGTTGGCTGGTTTGACAGGAAAGCTGTTACTCTAGTGTCAAACCTCGTCTCTGTTGAGTCAATTCAGGAAGTCAAACGGTAAGACCTAAAGACCAAACTCCACATTGACATCGCACGCCCGGCAATTGTTGGTATGTACAACAGTTTCAGGGGGGGGGGGGGGGGTGGATCGACCGGAATAATTATCAGGTGTCGCTGTACAAATACACCATTCGGTCGAGGCGCTGGTACACGTACCTCATATATCGTGCTATCTTCATCTGCGTCGTAAATGCATGGAATATTCACAGGCGCCAAAGCCATCAGCTGAAGGAGCGGCCACTCAAGCCGAGAACCTTCATTGCCAGTTTATCAAAAAACCCAATCTCTACTGGAAATGCGCCAAGAGGACGGCCGGTCAGTCTGCCTTCGCCTCCGATGAAGAGGAAGTTCACGCCAAGTCATCCCCAAGATGACGTTCGAAAAGACGGGGTTGGGCATCATCCAACTGTGGCGAGCAATCGACTTCAATGCAGGAACTGTGTGCCCAGTGTGAACACGTTTAGCACTGTTGTGTGCGCGAAATGCAATGTAACTCCGTGTCTGAGCAAGCGACGCAACTGTTTCTTTGAATACTACAAGCCACGAGACTGCAGCTGGCAAAGACGTAGCAGAAAAGCCCAGTGTATCATATTTGATACGTTCAATAATTTTTTACTGGTTTAAAATTTCATTGTTATTTTTAATGAATGTACTCACCTTAGCCATAAATAAAAGCACACAAGTTTCTACAATTTTAATTTGCCTCGAAATATGTTTGGCCTTAAATCTCTCAAGCACGTAAATGTAGTGCTTGAGAATAGCTGACAATTGTAGCGGGCAAACGCTGGCGGCATGCTTTCCCGTATTGATCGAGTGACCGATGAGTCGCTCTACTCGCTCCACTTTAGAATCCCCTAAATTATACTCATGTGAAAAAAAAAGGATTGGGGTACCTGTAAAGGAAACAAAAACAACTATCATAGCCGAGGTTTCTTCTTTTTCTTTTTGTGCTGCATTCGGAGAACATGTACACCGATATCAAATTATTTAAATCTTTCAGTTTTCTGTTCACAACAAAAGGTTGGCACTTTTCAAGTATCGGGACACTTGATATAAACAGTGTATTAAGCTCAAAACATTAGGGCATTACAACCAACACTATACTGTGTATATAAAGTGGCTATAATGAAGACAATGTGCTCAGGTGGCAATTGTTTGTATTCTTTTATTTTCCAAACCTGATTATACAATTTTATATTGAAAATATTTTCCTCTAAAAAATAAATAAAACCCCTAAAACAACCTTGTAGGTACTTTTGACACATTGTGGAAATGGAAATCTGAAAAGGAGTCTTTTTCCAGCACCGGACTATCGAACTATAATAGTTAAAGTAATGATACTTTCAAAAGCCAAAAAACAACCCTTTGAATATGAAACAAACCAGAAAACTTACATGGAAACAGGGAACGTTTAAACAAAAAACATTGTTATGTATGCATTACAAACATATTAAATCATCAAAATATGCAACATCACAGTCACTTCACCATTCTGAAAAAAATTACTGTAAATATGTATAACACAAAAAGGGATATGATTTACACCAAGCAAGATACTCGGCCATAGAACCAAAGTTTCAACAATAACAGAAATTATGAGTGGGTACCAAAAAATAACCGTTATGAATTTCAGGAGGCCGGGCATTCGTAGTACCAGAGTCCACCTCTAGCAACACCCTTCCCAAGTTAGTTTGCCGACCGGCGTCGTTTGCTAAGGATCTGTTGTTCATTTTTTCCCCAAGAGCTTCAAAATTTTTCCTTGTTTTCTTCAATGCCTGACTTGACAGACCTTCCACATCCATAAAATGATTTTCTTTCAAGACTTTCCATACGGGCGAACATAAAAAAGTCACACGGGGCGAGGTCCTGAGAATACGGGAGGTTGAGAAGCGGTGTCATGCCAGGACAGTGTCTGCTGGGGCATTGTTGTGATGGAACTATCATTCCTCCTTTCCCTTATATCGGGAAATTTCTGCCTTACTCAGTTTTGCAAGTGTCGCGAAATTCCCCGGTAAAACACCTGATTAAGAGATTCACCAAGAGGAAAAAACTCGGAGTGATCAATGCCCAATTTTTTGGGGGGTTCTTCGTCAGTTGAGGAGGTTAAAGGTCGCCCAGGAAGAGGTTCTCATCGATCAAAAATTCACCAGTCTTAAAGCGAGAAAACCACTTGCAATTTCTCATTAGCATCTTCCTTGTAAGCTCTCTGAAGCATTACAAGAGTTTCTGCAGTTTTACCTAAAGCAATATTTCACAGCCCCATGTTGTTCTTTCATATCAGACCATTGAAAAAAAAAAACATATTGAAGTGCTTCGAAAAATATTTGTAGCAGACAATGCCAGTCGGCAAACTCGCTCGGAAAGATTGCTGCAAAGCGCTGCTAGCGGCGGAAGCTGGTACTACTCGCTCTAATAGTTCCGTTTTCCGCGAAGCAGAAAAGTGTCCGGTATTGTTCTAGTAAAGTAAGTGCTTCATCGACCGCCTTCAACCGCTCTCTTCATTTTGGGCAATTGAACGTTTGAATGTGCAAAGAAACCAGGTACGTTTAGAATTCATATAAACGTGCTCCTTCTTGGGAATCCTACTTTTTAAAATGAAAAAAGAATTTTCACGATGGTAGCACGTAGCCGAGCTCGTGAGCTTGGCTACTCCCTCGAAGTCCCCGGTGTCCTGGGTCCAATTTGATCCTAATTTTAAGCCGCTGGTATCTGTGCATCTGTTTTTGCAGAACGCTGTAGATATATGTGCGTAGTTCATCGGTGAGAAAAGCTCGACAGACATGTAGATTATCCTTTTTCACAACGGATTCTTTTTACTCATGTTTAATGAATTCGGTTATGGCACTGGCTATGGTAGTAGCTCAGCGTGCAGGGAAGTACGAACTCCCTGGCGCTCCCGTGTCAGACTTTCTTTCTGACTTTAAATTGCTAGCGTGCGTTGCTCTGCTTTAAAACTGGCATCCGTAAAATAGATTGCTACGGTTGAGTGCTCGGCCTCTTTCTCTAGGCATTTAACTATGTCGATTCTTGTGTCTACATATCTTATGTCGTGCATATTGTTAGAAATGGGATCAACTACAGAACCCGGAGGTAGACCCTGGAAGCCCATATTTTAGGTTAGGCCTCGACAGTAGGGTGACCATCCGTCCCGCGACTCGCGGGACTGTCCCTCATTGAGGGCTCGCGTCCCGCGAGAAATTCCAAAATCTTCAAAATGTCCCGTATTTCACACTGCTGTAAACTTCACTCCGCAACTCATGGTGTTGCCGAACAAACGGGGCATGGGGAAGCGCGGAGAACGCTAGTAATCGTGTGAATCCCATAATACGCCACTCTCTATGTAAGCATTGCGGGAAGCGGCCGTCGTTCTTGCAGGAGACCTGAGGCGCATGCGCTGTTGTGCCTCCCTCCTGGTGGTTAAATATTCAGAGAAAAATAGTTCGCCAAAAGTTTAAATATAAAATATTGTACTAATTACTTTCAAATTGCTGTGTCAATGCGAAAAGGTGGCTGTGCTTTTTTTTTTTCTTCTTTTTTTTTAATGAAGACAGTTACAGTTGCAATGGCCGAAAGAGAACACGACGTTAAAAAATTTGACTGAAAACTCCGAGACTGGCAAGGCCAAGATTCCGAGACATTCGGGCTAGTTTCAAAACTTCCCACCACGCGGCGCTCCAAGACCGACGACCTGCAGAATATTTTTCAACCAGAGAAAAATTTCCCCTCGCCACACTTCCCATTTCCTCCTCTCCCACTGCTAACTTGACGGCGGGGGGACTCCTTTTGTTGCTGCATCTCGGGGCCAGATAAGCCAAGCTAAGCGCATAATGGGCGATTTGCGTCGGGAGGCACAGCGACCGCTTTCATCCGGCGATGCCAGAGAAGCGCCCGAAACCGAACTCTTCTTTCCGCAGCATTTCAGAGCCTAGCCTCTCGGTTTTGTCTCTGAATTTTTGTTTTGTTTTGCGATAAGCATATTTATAGGCTGCTTGGCTACTCCCGAGCATTTGACTGCTTCTGCCGTCCATGTACAGCGACACAAGTCCATGTGAGGATGGGCATAGGCCAAGAGCCATCGTCCAGGAACCCTAAAGTTCGAAGGAACTGCCTACTACAGAGTGTATTGTGACCCTGGGTACTTGAAGAGGAAACGACGAGCCTTACAAAAAGTATTTACGGGACGGGAACTCATGCCAGCGTGCGTACTTGAACATGCCCGGTGCTTTTACCCCAACCCACCTGGTGTTGCCTATATGGGGCACACGTTGTAATAAACAGTCCTGGGGGCTGTCAAACTGTTGTTTTTGGTCTGAAATTTGACCTAAACTCCAAATATTGAGATCTGCAAAAATCCTTAATACGAAGCAGAGCCTTTCTTTTTTTTTGCGGTTCCTTGCATTTTTATATTGCATTTTGAGATCATAGTGACCAGTGCCGCGTTTAGACGTCATATTGCACGTGGTCACACCGATGACCAGAACTCCAGCTTTCCGTAAGCAAAAGTTTAAAGTACAAGTTCACCCGTCAAATTTTGGGAGTGTAATTACAATATTGCGTTAATTTTTCTCAACTCAATATCTCTTCTCGAAATGGGTCATCACTTTAGTACAGTCGCCCTCTTGAGATTTTTAGGCTAGAGATGGCAAAAGCACTTTCCAAAAATAACTGTTTTACATTACCGATTCCTTTCTTAAAAGTCGCTAAAATTTAATTATATCACATTACAAATTACTGATTACTAAAATTATGGGCATTCTCTTCGTATTACATTTAATTTTTGCAGGTACAGTTTGCTTGTCGATAATGAAATATCAGTCGGCTGTTGCAAACAGTGCAATGTAGGCGCAATATAATATATTACTGTCATGCCGCGACCTTGCTCAGGAAGCCGCCGATGACAACGAGGTTTTACGATGCGCTAGTAACTCCAAATTATCTGAATCAGTGGTGTCGCCATTTGGGACCAGACATTTCACCGAACGCCGTTTCGTCGAACGCCGTTTCATCAAAGCTGTTTCATCGAATGCCGTTTCATCGAATGCCGTTTCATCGAACGCCGTTTTATCGAACGCCGTCTTATCGAACGTCAGGGTGGCATTCTCGCTTCCTGAAGCTGGTCAGAGGTACCCATCCCGGTTCTGGAAGTTTTTTTACTTGCATCGCCGCAGAACATAAGCTGACGGAATACAGGCTGGAGGCGATGCTGAGTTCCCAAGAGCCTCTTCGCCAAAAGAAGGGCATAGCAGCAAGAAATGAGAAGGCCGGTCCGACTTTTTTATGAACCGACGGGGCATGGCTGTGGGGGACTTTTCGAGAGCAATTGCTCATCATTTGAAACGGTGAATGGCTGTCGCACGAACATATGAGCACCCGAAAGTTTTCAAGTAAAATTTAAAGTGACTTACTTACTTTTGACTTCACTGAGTCTTAGAACTAAAAAGACAATGTTTCGCTGTAGTTTCATAAATAGCACCTCGGCTTTAGCGAAGTCAAGTTTCGGGCAGTAAAAAAGTATCAATAGAAAGACATGAGAGGCTAGGAGGCTCACATGGCTAGAGTTGTTGCGCTTACGCAAAACCAAAGTCGCCTTCTGGCCTCCATGAGTTGGAGTGCGCTCCTACCGGGAGTGCGACTTTTTATTTTTTTGTTACAATAGCCTCAAGGCCCATCGGGTAATACAGAGGCGGTGAACAGATAAGCACAACATGCGAAACAAACATAAAAATCGGTACAAATATTCTCATGGGTTACTTGCATGAAAATAAATTGTAACAGCTACAAGTTTGGACATTAAAAAACCTGACGATGAAATGGGGGAATGCCACGAAAATGCACTCGATTCGTGCATAAAAGAGCAGCTTTCACACTTTCTATATAAACGAGATTCGATGAAACGGCCATCAGCGATTCAATGAAACGTCCATTTTTTCGATGAAACGGCGTTCGACGAAACGGCGTTCGATGAAATCTTCGGCAACCGTCGCCATGCTGTACTACAGCGCAACAAATGAGATGAGACCATAACTGTGCTCTCGCAAGCTCGGTTTTAATAAAGGAAAAGAAGATAATACTTTTTTCTTTAATTCTCTACTAGTGCTTGTAAGTTGCAACACAGCAAGAGCTACTCAAGTCTATTGTAATGTATCACTGATATCCGATAAGCTGAGGTGGCGTAACCTGTGCTGCATAAAATGCTTTGACGGAATCGTTTGTTCTTAGGATCACGCGTGAGGTGCGAGCTAACCTAACCCAGAGCCGTAAATGTAGAGAGTTTGGCCATTCGTTGGGAAGTATAAAAGACGAATGAGGAGGCGCCATTGGCCAAAAGCGGGCTGGGCGTATTCCAGGGCGTCTCCAGAAATTCGAATGTGACCAACCAGAAGCCGGAAATAATACCCTGGCGGTGGTCGCGAGAAACAAACCTGATAACTGCATTGAGTAACTCTCAATGGCTGAAAATATGGTACACGTGATGTTTCAATCACGTTAACCTAAAATGATGGTGGAAGGGTGCGATTAGCGGAACGATCGACATGATCCGTACGCCAAGCGCCCAGGGCCAGGAATCTGCCGTCCGAACGGTCACACTCTGTCCGCGCAAAACAGAGTTGCGCGGCGCATTCGTTTCTTACATCTTTTTGCATGATCATGATCAAAACAACACGTGCACCCTATTTTCAACCACAAAGAGTTACTACACTTCACTCTTACGCGTTTAATAAAACCATATACGAACATAGACCTTTGATCAGAACTGTTTTCCGCTACCACCGCTAGGGGATTGTTTTCGGCTTCTGGTTGGTCAAGAGAGCATGCCAAGCCCTCTTTCCGACTCTGCCGCACGCCCTGACTCTGCCCGCACCTCCCATTGACCAAACTCTCTCAATACACGGCTCTGACCTAACCTATACCTACAGCCAAGAATAAAGGCACCGAGCATTAATTGGAATGCGACAGAAGCACTTCGACTTTCCGGACTGCCGTGATTGTATCTGGAATGACTTCTGTAATCAAGGTGAACACACGCACACATATATACGGAGGCACTGTTGAAGCCTCAGGGGCTTGGTTTTGTGTATAGTTTATCAACTGCGCCGATACCCGGTTTTCGCTTTGCTGAAATATTTCAACAACTGCCAGTCTTGAACGGGTCAACGAAAGAACTGATCGTTTTCACGTAGTTGCGTTAAAACTATGAGGTTAGGCTACGGTATGGGTGCACTACTAAAACCAATTATTGGCGACGTGAGCGAACGAAAGCGTCGCTGTGGTCGGCCTACCACAATTGGCCGAATGCTGTCTATGACGTCAGCAAAAGATTTCTCATCCACGGAAATAAGAGGAATGTAAGAACTTCAATTTTGACGGTGTTGGCAGTGTTGCTTTGAGAGCGCTATGATGTCAGGCTTCCACCATGCCCATTACAAACACCACCGAATTTGTTGTTCACAAGGTAATGACGTCACGAAAGGTAACCGAACGAGGGCGCCACCGAAACATCTCGCCGCTAATAATGACATCTAAAGCGACAATCACTCCCCTGTGTACTTTAGCTTGTAAATAACACTTCTGCGATTGACAAGTTCTTTTAAGCGCGTGCACTGTCGGGAAAAGTCGCAGCATTAAAACATCTCCCTTCTTTTTCTTTTCTTTTTTTCTGAGCGAGAAAAAAAAAGGGGGGGGGGGAGAAGGTTGTTGAAGGTAAAAAATGTTGAAGATATGTGCTCTGATTGTCATGATTGTGCATTTTTGATCACGCAACCTTTACAGCTCCCACATGAACGCGACGTCTCATGATGTCAACCGCAGAAACAGTTTGAGCACTACTCGTATACATCAGCCACTGCATTCGGTTTTCAGGTTATTGTGTACCTTCGTGCGTGTGTGCGTGCGTGTAACTTTGATATTTGCGAGTGCATATCTCGTAATATTTTCTAGATATAGCATTGAATTTTTTTTTCTTATATTCTTCCCGGAACGGTAAATCACATATAAATAGTTTTTACTCGAGTTTATAACTCAAGATATTTACAACGCTTAAAACGTGCTGCAATGTCAAAAGTTCCCCAACTTCAGCGGGCCATTAAAAGAAAATTTATTTTTTTTTCTCGAGGAAAATATTTTACACTATATCGCGGGGGGTTCCATTAACATGTTGCATTATTTTGTTTCCATGCAAAATGCAGCGCTTCGAAATACAGGAACTAGGCAACTTTGACATTTTTACCCAATATTTGTGAGTTGTTATTTGGCAATGTCTTCAAGAGATAGCAATGAACTATTTCTGATATGTTCTTCCCAAGAAGGATTTACAGTGCGGCAAACAGCTCCCAGGGCCGAACTCGGTCCCAAGCAATAGCAAAAGTTACAATTACAAAATGAAAAACGATACTGACATTTTCAGAAGCTTTTATTTCTACGCCACATAGTTTTATTGCGTCCAGAGTTTGCGAGCTCAGGCTGAACTCAAGCAGGATTTACCAATGAACCACTCTAAGCGATCCATTATTCGCAAACACAAAGCAGCGTAGTTTGTTACGATCCGTACTACCTTAAAATGGACCGCAGCGGACGTTACGAGCCATCGGAGGTAAATCAGTTCTAAGTGTGTGACTCGTGACATGCGCTGAGTGTGGGGGCACGCGGAGAACGAGGCCAAATGAAGCGCTCGCAGCGCTGCATTGGCTGGAACGACTTGCAGCGTCCGGTGTGGTCCATCCCTGGGTATACAGAACCTAATCTTGTACCAAAGCAGTATGTCTGACTTCCCGGATTACCCCGAAGGCATCTCCAAGCAGCTCACGAAAGTGTCATTGTATATTGTCAGAATGTCGAACCGGACAAAACCATTATCACGGAGCACCTTCCGCACAGGACAAGGCGAGGCGTTAAGTGCTCGGTCAAGTGTTGTGAGAGCCAGTCCTCCGAAGACAGGATATAAAGCTACGACCCTCGTGAGCCAATCGGGGCATCGGAACAAAGCACTTGGCGATGTACCATTGAAACACGATCCTCCCACGGAGAACTGTCTTGTGCGTCGCTCCCTTGCTCTGATTGGCCAATGGGGATCGTAGCTTTCGCCGTTCACCGAGTTATGGTGAAACGGATATACACTCAGTCTGTGCAGCTTTTCTATCTGATCGTTGTTTCTGTTCCACATATTTTTAAAGTCCAATGTCACGGTTTCAGCGGAGAACGGGACGTGGCTCTTCGAAGCTACTGGAGAATCCAGTGTATGTCTGCTATCTGTTTCAACGGTCGTTTACTTACAAAAGCCAAGCCGGGTCTTCCTGACAGAATAAAGGGCTCCTCCCCGACATTTACGATTCTGGCCCATTCCATGATTAGTTTAAGAAATAATCTAAATCTGAAAGCCCCGTCTCCATACCCCTGCCGCCAACCCCCGCGTTCTGTCACGCATCTTCAAGATCTCCGGCTTTTAAAAACAACGCCCGTTTAACAATTGTCCAAGCTTCTCCCCTTATCTTGCTATCAACGCGTTTCTTCCTACGCATTGTATACATGATTAAGCAAGGGACAGAGTTGACAACGCGACCACGATTACTACTTTTGTGTACTTGTTTATCGAATGCACTCTCGTGGCCCGAAGTCGTTATAGAGCGGAAGGTAAATACACTGCCAAAATAATCTGTACATCTGTAACAAATAATTACTAGTAATAAACAGAAACAAAGAAGCAGGTCACGGGCCACCGAAAAAACGTCACTGATGGCATTTATAATCAAATTAGGTCATTGATATTAGCAACCAACCAGATGAGGTGGTTTTATCAGTGGACTGAGCAAGGTAGGAAAGAAGAACTCGTATTTCGAATTAATGCTGGTGAATGGGTCCGGACACGTCATCGAACGCCGTCTCACCGAAGCCATTTCACCGAACGCCATTGAATCAAACGCAATTTCATCAAAGCCATTTGATTGAATGCTTTAAAATAGTATTTGGAGACCGTTTCTCGTTTTCGGAAATAGTTCCTTTTGCATCGAAGGACAACTATATTCTATGTCATATTTTCAATTAAATGTCAGGACCAAAAAAAGAACTGCTTTTTTCCGGCAATATAATGGTAGTCACACGAGGACAAGCGCGCATACACTATGCAGTGCTGACTACCACGCGACAACCAGAAAGTTTCTGGCTCAGTGACTTGGTGTGCGCCGCCTATTTCCGTCACACTTGTGCTACTAAGCATGTCTAAAATAGGGAACGTCCAAGCTCACAATTGTTTTAAAGATGTCATTTACGCACGAGAAAACCAGCAAGTTTTAGATGAGGCGATGAAAGGGATAAAAAAAGGGTACAAATATTTTCGGACAGTTCATTATGCACATAGTTTGTCGCTCAAACTCAAATCAATCACGATTTGCCCAAGAAGCTGTCTGGTTTTCGAAGCTTACTCCCAAGCCTCCCCGTTATTTACAGACTTGGGCTTGAAACATTGAACCCAAACACAAGAGAGAACGCAGTGGAGCCTCCTCTCCCACCCCTCCCCCTCCCCCTCGTGCGCCTTGACACCACGAGACATCGGACGTGACTCAGTGCTGGGAAAAGTGGCACGTGGCATTCGGATTTGGTGCAGCGATGCGCGCCAAGGAGCGAGAAGTCATATGAAATTCTCACAGCAGTGCATCGGCTGGAACAGCTTGTAGCGTCCGGATGTCCTACTTCCATCAAGCCCCCACCTCAGCGACCCGAAGGAATTCCCCAAGCAGGCTCTAAAGCGACCCCCCCCCCCCCCCCCATTGTGCGTCTCGAAAACCTTGAACGGGGCAATAACGTTATCACAGAGTTCCTGGGTTTAGACCGACACGCGGAGCGGCTCTGTTTACCAACACGGCCGGAAGGCCGCGCATGCGCGGTAGCTATGTGGGCAAAAGCAGCCCGACGCTCCGTGTTTTTCGCCATTTCGTTCTATGGCGTGCCGATCCGTCCAAAGAAGAGCGCTAATAATATCGAGAAAAATAGTACACAACCTAGCACTATAGTCGACATTTTGTACAGTAACATCTGTTATCCACAATTGACTAAGTGTTTTTTTTTTCTTTTTAATTTTTTATAAGCACTGTTTTTGTTTCAGAATTCGGGTCTAGCTCGGGCTACTCTCGGAGTTCCACTCACGCGGCCGACATGTTGAAGACGAGAAGTGAATTCGTCAGTTCAAGTCTGAATTCAGACGTGACTTTCGAGATATTGCTATTCCTTTCTGCTATTACAGAGGTTTATGGAGCAGGTGTTGAGCTCCATTCATGTACGATAGAGCCTTTGCCTGGTTTGTCAAATGGTTGGCGTGCAATATTCCCTGCAGAAGAAGTGATGAAAAGGTCTTTAATTTACTCTATTGCGGAGAAATTTTATATAGGGCTGAAAAGTGTTTTTTCGAAACCATGAAAATACTAATGTCGTTGAGTGGACGCATGCAAATTTACAGCTGATAGAAACTGTGCTGAATCAAGACTTATTTAAAAAAAAAAATCTTATATAAAATTATATTCCCATGTGCTCTCGTGGATGGGAGTTTGACCGCGTTGCATTCTACTCAAAAAAAAATTACACGCTTTTTTTAGTAACATTTTTTAACTTATTTTGAATTAAAAGTTTTATGGTGTATTCCTGTACCTTACGCGCTATTGTATATTTAAGCAAATATTCTTTATTTGAAGATTAACAGTGTATTTATGTATTTCATGCGCGATCCATTGCACCTTAAGGCCCTCTCACACTGGGGCAAAAGTTGGACAACTATCCGGCAACACGGGAAAGCCGTGTTGCCGGCGACCCTCTCACATCGCGGCAACAACAACAGTCAGGCGACATGTTGCTGCCGCCCGGCAACCGTGTTGCCCGATTTGTTGTCTGACAACCCTGTCACACCGCGCTGACGGCGGGGGTAAGACGGGAAACACTCCGCCATCTTGATTGTTTACCTTCGTCAAACGTGAAAACAGCGCAAAAAATTGAACAAAGGACAAGTGAAAGAAGTGCACGGACAAAGCGCTTTAACATCGTCACGTTCGACGATGTTAAACCAACTAGCCCAACTTACCGCCTTGTTGTTTACCTTCGTTCGTGTGCGGCGCGGAATCGCTGGAAATCTGACTCTACAAAGTGCTAGTGCGTTCGAAGGGCCGGGAATTACCACGGTACGACATCAACCAGTGACTGCGATTAGAAAACTTGACACGGGAAGTATTTTCCGCTCTTTATTTTACCGAAATGTTCTTCATTCGCTGACAAAGCAGATAGCCCTAACCATGGAAAGTGACATCGCTGATATATTTTCGAGATTTACGCCGCCGTATGAAGTGTTTCTGTCCGGTTCTTTCATGCAATTCTTTTGTCTACTGTAAAATTGAGTTAGCACCGGCAGTACCCCAAAGCATACCCAATGCGTCTTTTGTAGCGTGGTGTTGAGCTGAACTGGCAGTGCTTCAAAACTGCGACCCAGACAGGATCGGCCTTCATAACAATCGGTGGAATAAATATTTTTCAACGCTGTCTACTTGCCTACCGCCTGATATGATCGCTTCATTCCCCCGAAACGTCCTGGGTATATTGAAAACAAAGCAGGTGTCTGGTAGCGGCTGTTTCTAAGTTCCAAGCATCAACAATCATGATCAGAATGGTCGTTTTAATGCTTCGATTTTTTTATCTTCGGTTTTCTGGATTATTTTTA
Source organism: Ixodes scapularis (assembly GCF_016920785.2). Taxonomy (NCBI): domain Eukaryota; kingdom Metazoa; phylum Arthropoda; class Arachnida; order Ixodida; family Ixodidae; genus Ixodes; species Ixodes scapularis. The sequence continues at coordinate 59,168,622 of NW_024609881.1, forward strand.
TCATACGTCATCAGCGCGTGAGTAGGCATACCCTTTTATTTCACTATCAGCAATGTGAGCTGGTCTCTCGGCAGTTGTAATTTCAAGACCAGTCTGAACGGTCTCGAACGTAGCTGTGACCATTGCGAAAATTGCTTTCCGTAACTACGCAGCAAAAACATAAATCAAAAATATTTTAGCTGCACACCAGCCCTAATTATTGTTAAATAACGCTTTCCAAGCCTTTATTTGAGTAGGACGTTATTGATAGGGGACTAGCTCTACCATCGAAGCTATCTATGTTGTCGTGTTGCCGGCCCGAAATTTGCTCATCCAGCGATCAGGGCAACACTTGGTGTCCGACACAAGTTGCTGCTGTTTTTGTTGCTGAAAGCTGTCATACCGAGGCAACATTTCAGTTGTCGTCTATGTTGTCGCGCTGTTGCCGCGATGTGACAGGTATGTCGGACAACACGGAGAGCGAGCAACAAGTTGCCCGACTGTTGGACAACGTTTTGTGTTGCTGTTGCCGTCGTGTTGCCTCAGTGTGACAGGGCCTTTAATGTTTGGCTTCGTGGTTGCAGAGTTCTTTTAATTGTCATTTTAACACGATCTTCATAACCAGTAACGTGCCATCTGATCTACACGAATGCAGTTCATTTCATTTTATACATTTCATATTTTACGAGAATCACAGTCTACATGTGTTGGGTCCCAGCCGAGCACGCACATGTTCGTCGCTTTGGAGGGCGAGCAATGTACTCGCCACACGCACGAACGCTGAAAATGGCATCGACCAGAAGCGCTTTTCAGAAATGGTCTATAGATTTTTTGCTAAATTACTTAAGCACCAAGGAGCATATTCATGCCACAAGAGCAGTTAAACGTGCTGGCGCCTGCAACAGTAACTTTTCTAAAGAAATTCTAAAAAAAATGACACGTTCCTTCAAGTTATATGAGCGTGTGGGGTGTATCTACCCACATTCCGAGCATTTTCCGTGGTGCTTTGGCAATTTGTCGAAAAATGTATTGCATGATACTTCGACCTTTCTTCGCCAGACATCTTGTAATAAAAAGAGAACGGATTTACTAGCGATATCACGAAACTAGCGAGCCGCGGCTTGAGCGTACCGAGTTGCAAAACCGGTTTGATCAAAATTCCAATTGCTCCCGTTTTTAGTTTTTTTTCTACTTTCTCATAGTTTAGCACATAGGCCAAGGTCATATTTTGAGCAAATATATAGATGGTTATCAACTTAAAATAGCACGAACACCCAGGTTTTCTCGCTTTTAGACTCGAGAAAAGCGGTCGCGAGCATACACGTGATTGCCGGCCGCACTGCTCGCTGCACATCCGTGACGTCACGCTTGGGTGGCGGGGAAAACTGGGGAAAAACTAGGGAGAACGATGTTTCGGTGTCGGCAGCAAACAAAATATCACTTTTTTTTAAATTAGCTAGAGTGAATCTGGGAGAACGAGATAGCATCTCGGAATCAGGAAGCCATCTGCATTCAGATTATGCCTTTGGATTAGGTAGCTCGAAAAATCGGTGGAGTTCCCCTTTAATTAAGACAACATACTACATTTGGTTCAGACCTCGCGAAACTTTAAAATAATCTATCATCGTACCCGTGGCGTCATAGGCATCCATGGGCCATCCCATCATTCTAGAACTAATTTTGGCCTCCGAAGGTTGAGTTACAAGTTACCGACACTCCTTAACAACATATTTTCTCAAGATGTTGATAACACTTTCATTAAATGTTATTACAATTCAAACTTTCCTGTAAGAGTGAAATGTTTTTTATGTTTTTTTTTTTTAAATATTTATTTACATCGGTGCTTATTGAAATGCGACTTATTTTATATGACATGTTAAATAACTTTCATTGTGTTTATCTTTCGTGTTTAGATGTCAGTGCCGCACTGCTCTGTGTTCTAGTCGGCAGGAACCCGACAAGTCGCACACTTGTAGCTTTTTTTTTTTAGCCCATTTGTCACATGAGTGTAAAAGCACTGAGACAAAATAAGCTAATTCTGATTTTTATTCTGTTGGAAATTTTGTACTCATGCCATCACCTATTAGCTGACAATATATGTCATGTGCCTCTAAGCTCAATATCAACTCATTTTTCACTTTCACAGCTTTCACCCATTTCCAACAATTCCAATAAACTAGCGGATACTGCATTTCTTCAGGTAGTTGCTGACTGCTGTTTTGAATATGGGTAGAAAATGTCTATGGTTTCCGAAACATTCCATTTGCTAAGTGATTAGGAAATTATAAAATACTAGAAGATGAGACTTAAACAGTACCTGTTGGTCTAGAGACAAGCAAAACACCAGCAATAGGGGAAACAAAAGAAAACCAAAGTAAGCACTGACGATGAAGACATTCTAGTGCTCTATCACTTTTTCCGTTTGCTTTTCCTTTGAAGTTTCTATCTGCAAATAGGAGACAACTATCGAAGCTTATGCTTCTGGTACGGCAGCGACAAGATGATATAAATACCGCTATAAATCTTGGTGTTCAATTTATGCAAGCTTTTATCAGGTCCGGGACTGTCACGCCAGAAAAGTCAGGGACCACACTCTTTGCACTAAAGAATTGTAAGAGAGTATTTCTGTGCTGCCCCTTAATAAGCCTTATTACTTTACGGCACTCATGAGTGATGCGTGTGCGTGTGAGTGTAAGTAAATTTGTCTTATTGTATTGATCGACACTGCTATTGTTTTTCTTTTATTTTTCTAGATTAATATAGTTCTTTTTTGTGTGTAATAAGTGCAGTATTGCATGTTGTATTTTTGTGTCATCAAATTTCGTATCCCCCATCGTATAATGGCCTAACCAGGCAACTTGAAGTATCTTAAATAAAGAATAATACCTGATTACAGTAAAAGTGCTGACTCATAAAGGTAACATAAAAATAAGTACAGGAAATGAAAATAAACATAGATTGGTACCAAGCAGAGAGCATTTGCGGTATTATTTGCCAACCAGGAAACATGTCAAAGGATGGGGCTGGTTACGATGCCCAATCATCATTTTGAAACCTTGCCGACAAGCACTGGGCTCATCGGCGTAGACTTTCCATTTGCCCGGGGGGGGGGGGGGGGGGGGAGGGAGGGGGGGGGGCGTGGGGGAGGGGGGCAGGCTGAGAAGTTCTCCGAGGGGGGGGGGGGTGCTGAGGGTTACTTTTTCGCCAGAACTGGACACTGAAGCTAACGAAAGCATGCTGGGATTCAATTTCCCATGTATTTTGCCAATAAAGGCAACGTGGGCGTTATTTTGTTATGGCACGTAAACAGCGTCTCGGTAAGGATCATGGCCCAAACCCGGGGGGGGGGGGCAAAGCCCCCCCCCCCGGATCTCATTAGGGGGGGGCACGAGCCCCAATGCCCCCCCCCCTCCACCCGAAGTCTACGCCTATGGCTTATGCGAAACGCACAGTTGACGAAAAAGGCTTTAATGATCTCATCATATAGCAGCCAGGCGATTGCCCTAATGGCACCGCTGGCAAAACACGTCAATGCCTCGCTATCTCCAGATCCAGATGGAGTACTCGTGTGCCAAAGCGAAGCCTTCATCTACCGGGAAAAGACCGCTGTCCTGAGACCTGATCACTTGGAACACCTACCTTGAAGCCCATTTGTTGAAAATAATACAGCCACGCACTGACCTGGTCACCGTGCCACCATGCTTTGAATGAACAGCTGGTGGCACAACATGCATCATGCACACTGATAGTGTGATAGCCCCTCATTCTGCAAATAATATTGGCATGTGGTACTATTAAATACTGCATAGGGATATGTGTGTGCAGTCAACCACACGAATGATGCCTTGAAATCTTTAAATATGTTTTATTTACTTATATATCGTGTGACTCTTTGGTAATGAAACAACTATATTTTGTTTTGGTCACGGGGACAGAAAGTAACTACTCATACGAAAAAGGCGATGCCGCCAGTGGCTCTTTTAATAATCGTATGAATGGTCAATTTATGAACACCCAAATGTCGCTCAGAACTGTTTATTTAATTCCTGTTGGCAGAACATAACCAGAAGCTCGTTCGCGAATGATCCAAGGCAAGTCCGGAGTACACTACGCGTGATTCCCTAGGGTGACGACGTTGTCTTCCTAATTGAGCACTAGACGGCGGTTGCCTCATCGCACAACCGGCCGTTGCCTCCCTGAGGCAGTACTGCCGGCATCTCGCATCGTAGTCGTTATGATTTGTCGTCGCCATGAGAAAATATATAAGGTCAAATAGCTATACAAGGTGCAATCACCAGGAAAGTTACGATTATAAATTTTTTTTTCTGAGACGATTTAAAACGATGCCTGTACATTACCCTTAAAATTCGAAACTTGGGAACTCAATATTTATTAAGCAGAAAAACATTTTCCAAAAGCCGAATTTGAAGTTCCCGCGCGATCCGTGCCAATGCAGTGACGTCAAAGAATGATTCGTCCTGTAACTCGAGTTTTTCTGGGATCGTAGACTTCAGAGAGTGAATCGGAGGATCCTGGAACCTGCGTAATCTCTGCAAAAAAAAAGTCAAATCATTATTTTTTTTGTAAAATGCAAGGGTCTCTCATGTCATCCCTAAGACATCTTGAAGGCGAAAGCCCAAGCGCCAATGCATTAAAGACCGACATTTGACTTACTCGCTGAGTCATCCCTCTTAATGTGCTGAGTGATCCTTCTTGATGTGTTGCGTCATTCTTCTCAGTGTGCTGAGTCATCATCATAATTCGTTTAGTCATCCACTGGGTAATCACGTAGATGTTTTGGTACCTTTCATGTCGCCAACGTGTTTTCTATCAAGGACTTTGAAGGTCGACTCAACAATGAGACATGTAAGGCTTTCGCCTTAGTAAATGCGTTTACTCGGTCCCTCAGTTTTTCTCCAGCCTAATATGCGTCCCAAGCGGAAGTGTCGTGTCGTCCCGCGTCCCGCGATCAACCATGCGTGGCGCCTATCGCTGTGAGCAGACGACGCTCCACTTTCGAGTTTGGAGTTCTTTTAGGGCCCTTTCAGCGGCAAGGTGTTAATTTGGGCGAGATGGTTGATGGTCATATTGAATAGGTTAAAAATAGCGCAAAAAAGACGAAGGACCAGTAAAAGGAAACACACAGTCACAGCGCTGACTTACAACTGAAATATTTACTGCTGCGCCATTCAGCAAGTAAACTTGAAACGAGACAAGCATACAAGCGATCGGCTCGTTTCAAGTTGACTTGCTGAATGGCGCAGCAGTAAATATTTCAGTTGTAAGTCAGCGCTGTGTCTCTGTGTTTCCTTTTACTGGTCCTTCGTCTTTTTTGCGCTGTCTTAACCCATTCAATATTCTCACATTCTTTGAGACGGTGTGAGGTCGAAGAGAACGCGCACAGGTTCCCGAAGTGAGGAACTTGGGGGGGGGGGGGGGGGGGGGGCATGTCGCGCCGGTGCTGCGTGAAAGGCTGCCCCGCGGCGGAGTCAGAACCGAAAGCACGCTGCACAGGTTCCCAAAGAATGCGTCAAAGAAGGCGGCCTGGCTAGCTGCAATTCTTGAAGGACTACTGGAAGGTTTCGGATCGATGTCCTTTACTTGTTCTCAACCATTTGTCGACGAGGATTATGAGGTCAGCCCAAGCGTCTCTAGAGCATTGAAGCTATAGTTTAAGTGCTACATCGGTTGAGGCGTGGTGCCGTTTTGACGAACTTCCCACTGCAGGCCACGTCACACTAAGCAAAACGTCCAAGGCTAGAGGTAAGTCTGCCAAACAGAGAGATCCGATTCCTCGACTCCCCGGTCATCCTCACTGCTACGGGTGCCAAGCGTCGTCATGTTTTCTGAGGAAGGATAAAAATCCAGGAGGCGACATCTCTTCCGGACTCCGATTTTCGATATTTCAAAAGAAGGGGCGTAATATGATCGCAATTGCGCCTTAAAAAAAAGTTTTGCGAATGCCGTTTTTAAATATTATAGAAATGTCTTTTAAAAAGCTTATAAATTTAATAATCGATTCCGTCACAAATAAAAAGAAGCGAGGAGTTGAGAAGAGGGAGACAAAAATACCCAAAATAAAAGAGCAAACGCGCGTGGGATTATCTTTTCTTTTGCGTTGTGGTCTTTTTTTGTGTTTTATCACTACGACTGGCATCGCATTAGACAACAAAAAAGAAATACACTTGGAATGTCAGTGCCCCTTTAAGAAGGTATATTCGCGAGACAAAGAAAATGCATTGAAGATTGTCCCAAAGCTCCAGAAACGAAATTAATGGCATTTTCACCGTTTAATATTATTTAAATGAGTCGTTCGCCGCAATCTGATGCAAACTGCAGAAGTGTCGAAAATCAGGTGTGATTGCCGAGATTACGCGCTGCCGCTATTCAAAGCACCGATCCGAACGAAGGATGTATTGAAAGAAAAAATAAAGAAAACGATATTAGGTTATGTAATACGCTACATATATGCGCAAATCAATACATACGACCAAGCACGTTGACAGAAACCAACGGTAACATTGACGTGAGCTCCACAGCCGCGTTCCTTCCCCTGTTTGGGATAACACGCACTCGAAGTGGAAAGCTGACTTGAAAAAAAGAGGTCGATAGGCACTTTTTATTTTCACCGGAAGGACGCACAAGCCTAAATGTCCTTTACGAGTCATCGTTTCAGAGGGTAGCACTTGGCAAGTTGAAGGTAGCCGGCATTTACATCGGCACTTAAGTGGGATGGCTTGTGACGATCCGTTTTTAGTTCTGAGCTCCAGCGAAATTGTGCAAGTGCTACAGGCGGGATTGCCGAATGCGACTACAGCGTTTTCTATTGATGTGGAAGATCTGTTTTATTTGGTACCACATGAAGGTCTGCTCAATGCCGTTCGGGAAAGGATCAAGCAATCGAAAGAAATTGGTTTCAAAATTCTACGGTTGTCAGTTCTGACAACTTTCTAGCGTTGTTAGAATTCTACCTGTGGTCGACTGTCGTGAAGTTTAATGTCTAATTTTATGTTCAAAAAGCGGTATTCGTATTGGCTCGTCGGTTGCCCCCGTTTTGCGCAATATCTTTCTTGCATCCATAGATAGACGCACCTCGGAACGTCTGAAAGACATGTTGTCAAAAATTTTAGTAGATGATTTTCTGATTCTTGTGGACGATCACCCGAAGATTGGCTTTGGCGACTAAAATACGAAGATTATCAATTTGCTTGCAGCCTTGTCTGACGGACTAAGGTTCACCTGGGAGCCTCCCAGTGACATGTGCATCCGGTTTTGGGATCTGCGGCTTGCATTTTGTGAGAGTCACGGTTGCAGTTGGTACAAACCGCGTTCGAGGAAAAGTATTTTGTCTTTTAGCAGTGCTCATTCAAATTTGATAAGAAGAGGCATAACTTATAGAATATCGTATGGTTGCAGGAGAGCTGGTAAATATTAACCATGTTCGATCAAACTGAGACTGGGTAGAGAAGAAACATCAAAATGTAGAAGAGACAGAAAATAGGCAGGACGACGTCTCAATGACCATGCCTTCGCTTCACATTCCATAGTCGGTCAAACAAAGTTCTTTCGGTGCTTCTCCATTGGTGGTATTTATTTCCCAAGAGAAGTGCCCAAAGTCTGTCAAACGCACCGCGGATGTCCTGGATCCTCCTGCTGGCTCCGTTGCGGTATGCCTTGATCTTTTGCAAGGAATTCCCGATGACGCCGTCCTGTCTATTTTATGTCTCTTCTACGTTTTGATGTTTCTTCTCTACCCCAGTATTATGTTAATCCAACAAGGCATAACTTCTTCCTGCCTCCAGGATGCCTTGTCAAAAAGTTGCCATCCCGAAATAGCAACCAGATTTGATCATCAGATAGATCACTTCAGCAATGCAGGTTAACCTGCCTGCTTGATTTCCAGCGTCTGCGAAAGCATTCTTTAGAAGATCAGGCGTAATCCCAGCACAGATGGTGGTCAACAAAAGAAAGTTAAGAAATCCAAGATTCAAGTGATTGCTTAATCGCATAGGGTGTCAACAATCTGAAGAAGATAGCTGTAATATACAACGTGAATGTTTTTTTTTTTTTTTTTTTTTGCGCCCTGCAAGCTGGCAAATGTGTGTTCTATGATGACAAGGGAGAAGCGTGTCGAGTGCTCGGGGAAGCACGTAACATAATTTACAGCCTGCACATCTAATGTTGTCTACGAGATATCGCTGACGTGCGGGCACGTTTACATAGGACAGACGGGGCGATGTTTTAATAAATAGGCGCGTGAGCAGCGGCTTTCGACCCGTAATTAGTTGGGGGTGGGGAGGGGGGCATGTTGCGGTTCACTGCATGCGTTGCAGGTGTAAACCCCTTTTAGAACTAGCAAAGCGTATTAAAAAAAGCCCGTGACAAAAAAAAATTAAAACTTTTCTTTTTTTTTTTTTTGAGCATTGGGTGACAATTTAGGGGGACGTTATCCTGGTGGGCAAGCTCACGCCAGCTCTGAGTAGATTAAGCGAAAGCTCACGGTGAAGATCCCAGGGATTCGGGGTTCAACGTTACACACCTCAGGATAGCGGCTGTACCGCACTGGCTAAATTGCTCATCTACAGGGGAGATACCAGACGCCCATGGGGACTGACTAACTTCCGGCTGTATAAATATACACACAACAAAATCACAATTACACTGTGCAGCCGGAAGCCCCGAGTAACAACGTTGCAGTGCTCCGGCAGTTTCGTGCATAATTATATCAACAAAACTTGTCTTAATGTACAGGGTGTCACAAAAGAAAATTTACACGGTATTTTCTACCGCAAAAATAAACTATGCATCGCCGAACGCTCATTCTCCGCCCAAAGGTAGCGCTAGAGGTCACAACCAGATGCCAACGTTTCAGCCCGATCCGATAACTTAATCAAAAGTTATAAGTGATTTTCTGAAAAGTTCAATGGAAAAATGGCGGCCGACGGAGTTCTCAAACACATGGGGCTCTATGGCACCAGAAACATAAAACGAGCAAAAATGGGCTCCATTTTCCCATTGAAATTTTCAGAAAATCACTTATAACTTTTGATTAAGTTATCGGATCGGGCTAAAACTTTGGCATCTGGTTGTGACCTCTAGCTGTACCTTTGGGCGGAGAATGAGCGTTCGGCGATGCCTAGTTTATTTTTGCGGTAGAAAATACCGTGTAAATTTTCTTTTGTGACACCCTGTATTTGATAACGACCAAGCGCAGTCATTATCCTTTTGTACCCATTATGTCAAAAGATATATTTCCAGTAATCGACACCAACACTTCATTGGACTTTCAATGCTGCCTGAATGTAGCAATCTCGGTAGCTGGACGTTAGAAGAACTTGTTATGGATCGCCGAGCCGCTTGTTAGGACTTTGGGAGCTAAGTCAGGTGAACAATGGGAGAAAAATGAAGTGGTTCTCTGGTATTTCTTTCGTTGTTGCTGGGAGGTAGCCCCGTTTCTGAAGTGAGTCCCTGCCGAAAAAATATATATAACTTTTCGATATCTGTATTATGAAACTGGATATCTAACTGGAATTGATTCCGAAAATTTGAAATGCATATTGTAGACGCAGGAAGAATTTCGGAAAACCTAAAATCCAGATAGAATCAAATAAGATTTTCAGTTCTATATTCCAGATAGCGAAAAGTCATCCCGTTATATAATTACCATAAAAAGTGAGCTGCTTATGGCTTTATTTAATGCATCGGATTTATGATGAAGTAATTTAGAGGGTATTGTCAATCCCCAAGTTCTCGCTTTTCTGTAAAGTAGGCTGCGGTAAAAACGGAGCCTGAACGAAGCCTGCGGAGTCACATTCATACATCATACGAAAAACAGCCTGCAAACACGATACCCTTGGTTCGAATACAGCGTGCAAATTTTCTTGAAATTGTCGTACGGCGTTCGAAGCACGAACCTCGAGGGCACTCGCGTTCGAATCTGTATGCAGATTGTCTTTTTATGATGTACAGTCGCCGGCCATATGAGCTCTCCCGGCCGAACGCCGAACGGAGCAGCAAAAATCCCGCACGCGGAGCGTCGAACATTGCCGCATTTTGGGAGCCGCCAAGAATAACGCAGCTCCGCTTAAAGGGGCGATGCAACGATTTTTGTCGTTTTGTGCAAATACCGCTTAGAACGGATCCGTGACGTTAATGACCTGTAAAATACCCGTTCGTTTTTCACCACACGCAATCGAAGTCGCAGAAAAAATTAGAGAAAAACGAGCACCGTTCACACCCTCAACTCGCAGCCAGAACAAGCGGTCACGTGATCTGGAGCCGATGATGTGCCGCCAGTGTTGATCATAGCCACGCGCCGGGGTTGGCAAGACACAGGACACGCGCTGAGTTCCAGACATTGTTATGGTTCGGCTGTTGTCGTCATAGCAGCGATTGGACACAGGACTTTACCCGAATGCTTCTCGAGCTATAAATTATCACGAGCCCAAATCGAGTGCCCACGCAATGCTCGGGTCCAATCTATGAGCCGCATTCAAATATCGTCACTGGGCGGTACTGCTACCGCCCAGCTACGTCATCAGGTTTTGCGAAGGAGAGATTGAATGAAAATGCTCGATTTTGTCCTCGAAATTACAGAGTAACAAGGGAGTTTCTTGGTCAGTGGCGTTGCGCGCGAGTATCCTTGTGTCCCAGTAGTGCCAGTAAGCTCGTGCAAAATGAAAAACATTCCAATTTAATATCCTTGCACCGCTCCTTTAATGTGTTTTGGGGTATAGTAAACGTCAGTGTTGGGAAGTACTTTAAGTACACTGTAATTAAAGTACTACTTCAAGTAGGTTTAGAACACTTGTAGTTTACTTAAAGTACATTCTGTGAGTATGTGCTTGTACTTTACTTAAAATATTTCTTCTGGTACTTTCCGAGGAAAGCACGATTGCCGACTTTACAGTACATTCCCAAAATTTGGTTTTGTTAAATTTGTATCACGAAATTATGTTTTGTCAACTCCGAAGAAAAACAAGGGGGGATATTCTACTCTTGCCAGAAACGTGAGCAGACGACGCATCGCATCATTTGTTCTGGTAGCGGCTTTCCCGTAGCTTTTCGAGTTCTCGCTACTTCTCGGTAGGCCAGAGCAAGCGAGGAGGTTTAAAATATTAGGAGAGCAATATTAATCGTAATGTAGCACCTGAGACTGTGGTGCGGAAAAATTAAATTTTCAATTCGAAGTAAAAGAGAACAGAGAACATCACAATGTTTTGAGACATTCGCTTTTGTCTTTTCCTTCTAATTGAAAGTTCCTTAATTTTTTCGCCCCCCAATCTCAGTTGTAACATTATGATTAATTACCGCCAGCGCGCTTGCATACTCGCTGTTTTTTGTTTTTTTTTTTTGCACTAAGAAGGGGACATTCCTTTATGAGAGGATTGTTTGCGGAAGCTACAGGGCTGACTTCATGCTCTCTCCTTGTACATTTAGCCCCCTTGAGTCCAACAATCCAGTGCAGTGGGCGTCAAATTCAAAAGAGGGTCTTCTAAATTTAGTTCAATTCCTGAGAGTAACTACTCTGTGGCCACTTGACTTTATCAAATATTCGCCACCGTTTTGTGAAAATGAGCCATTCACCCCTGACTACCCCTAGGTCCTAGGCGATGCATACCAGTTAAAAAAATCATTGTAGAGGGGAATGAAAGGGAACCATGAAAGATTGTGTTAAAATACTGGTACTTTGAAAGTACATTGTATTAACAGTACCTTACTTCAAGTACCATTGCACCCAGTGTAGTTAATACTTTACTTAAAGTGCATCACGTCTCATCTACTTTGTACTTTACTTGAAGTACCTTTTAGATGTACTTTACCCAACACTGGTAAACGTACATATATATGCAATTACTACATAAAAAAATATTGCCACGACGAAATTAAGCACCGGATGCGTTTTTAAAAGGTTTAATAAGTAGAATTAACCATATCTTGCTTTTTCGTCCTCAATGCAGCAACAAACTCTCGATATTTACACTTAAGTTGAGTTCATTGTACAGCCTACGTCTATTTGCACCGTAGAGTAATAAACCCCCCCCCCCCCCCCTGAAGTCGTACTCCCAAAGTCAGAAATATTGATCGGAAACCAAACATTTGAGTGTCTATAATAAGTGGCGCACGATCTTTCCACGAGCCAGCAGCCCCCGGTGTTACGATGACGTGAATTTCGTTGCGTGTGCTCGCGCACACCGGCAGCTGCTGACTCGCGGAAAGATCGTGCGCCCCTTATTATAGACACTGAAATGTTTGGTACAGCATCCCATTAATCAGAACGTGCCATTCACACATGTAACAAAAAGGTGCGCCCGCTCTCAGGCAACGAACCTCGGCCCTTTCCGTGGGATCCAAGCAGGATAAGCATTCGGCCACGGGCGCGCCTTTTTCGGGGACGCGCGTGTGACAATATTTATTTACTGTTTGGCCATCATGTGATGCATTTATATGCATTTATGTCTTATTTAAATCGAACAATCATCAAGCAATAGAGGTTTATGTAAGGCAGAAGACGAGTAAACATAAGTGCTCTAGTGGGCAAATCGAAGCGCTGAGCTTTCTTTCTACCTCAAGGGCGGTTTATACTCCAACGTCGGCGAGAAGAAACGCTCGCCGGCGCAACGCGATGTCCGTCGACCACGACATTGCGCCGGATTGCGATGAGAATCCGCTCGCTTGGCGGTGTCTATACTCAAACGTTGGCCAACGCGCCTCCTCATTTTGCGCGTGCGCACAGGGCTTTTTCGGTGGCGCACTTCCGCTTCGGCGTTCTGTTCCAACTTCTCTCCACGGGTGACGGGTCGTGTCGTGCTTGGCAGAATCAACAGGAACGTCGACGTGCAAACGAAACGAAAGATAGCTGCAGTAATTCTGTGGCGTCGGATACAACGAAAGAGAAGACGTACGATGTACGTAAGAGACATTTTCGATAAGCGGAAAGTTTTCGGCGAGTTTTATCATCTGCTCCAGGAACTGCGAGAGAGCGACCCCGAGTACCATTTCATGTACTTAGGTAAGGCCGGAAAGATCAAGTCAGATTCGTTTTGCAAAATCAACGACAGAACGGGAATTCAAATGTTTGTCTTTCTTTTGCACGATGATGAAGTCCTCCTTCGACAGGCTGCTCGCCCTCGTCTACGGTCGTCTCGTCCATGCGCCCACGCATCGTCCGCCGATCTCTCCCTCTGAGCGGCTTGCGATTTCTCTCAGGTAATTATAGAGTCTCTCCGCTTTGTCTAGAGCCAGAGAGAGCGTCGTAATGCTGAAATGTCGTATTGTTATGTGCTCCCGATACGCAGATATTTTTACGGCAGCCGGCATACTAAGCCCGAAAAAGAAATTGCTGGCAATAACCCCCATGAGTCACGTAGCCAAGGAAGGGGGGCGGGTCGTGGTCGGGGGCCGGAGGTCGGGGGTTGGTCGGTCTGAAATACTCAGTTTTACTGGGACCCCCCTCTCCCAGCAATGACGTTTTGCCATGGGCAAGCCGGCGCCCTCCCCTTCCCCTCCCCCCCCCCCCCCCCCCAAAAAAAAAAGGACAAGAAAAGAAAAGAAATAATATCCTGGATACATGTCTGTCAGTATAATTCTGCGAATAATATTGTGCCGGCAGCCGGTATAGCAGCCTCTAGCTCTTTCAGGCACGGTGGTTATCCCCAGTGACCACCTTTTCAACATTTTTTCCCTTGCAGCACGGTGGTCTAGCTCAATAACCACCAACGGCGCTCTTGTTCGAGCTTCCTCCTCATAACTCTAGATGGCGCTAGCTTCCCCCGCGCTGTCTTCCATTCAATAAAACTTCCGTTTCGTGCAACACGTGCCATGGCGCCTCCGACCTTTCATCCGAAAGCTTTCTACAAGCATAGCGGTAAGAATTTGCTCTACCTCTTCCTTTTTTCTGGGAGAGACAGTGAATAAGTGTAACGTGCACGTGGTTCAAAGAAGTAACTGCTTCGTTTTATAAAAACGCGATGCTGCCCGTTTCAATGTGGTGGTTACCACCAGTAACCACCATGCATCAATGGAGGTGGCATTCGCATTTTGATGTGTGATAAGGGGATCCTGTTCAAGGAACGTGAACGTCCGTTTCAGATGGTTGCGAAGAAATCCCCAGACACTGACAGCCTTATTGGCGGGGACAACACGAGTGACAGCGACAGCGATTGGGAACCACCTCGCCCGCCTAATGGAAGTGCTCGGGACACCTCTTCCACATCGCCAAGGAATTGCCACGTGATTAGTGATTCCACCGACTCGGAAACAGACGATGATACTCCCGTTGCCCCAGCAAAGGTTCCTTTGTGGAGTCCGAGCTATAGGGTGCACCCACCACTAGAATTCCTGGCTGACACTCGGCTTCAAAGCCATATCCTTGATTTAGAAGAAAAAGATCCCTTTTCCATTTTCAGCCTTTTATGGACCCCTTCCTTGACGAAAGAAGTGGTTTTTCAGACGAACCTGTATGCCCAGCAGGCTGGAAAACCATACACTCCTACGACAGAGCAAGAGATGCGATCTTTCTTGGGTCTGAACCTCCTGATGGGTATAAAACGTAGTCCAAGCTACCGGGATTATTGGTCCAGCGCGCCGGACCTGCATGACCCATTCATATCGAAGATCATGACAGTGAACAGATTTGGTTGGCTGCTGTCTCATCTGCATCTAAATGACAATGTGCTACAGCCACCAAGAGCCCACCCTGATTTCGACCGGCTTTATAAAGTAAGGCCACTTTTATCGGAACTTTCACGAAGCTTTGCAACAACCTACCAAAGGAGTACTTCGCAATTGACGAGTCAATGATCAAGTTCAAAGGCAGGAGTTCCCTAAAGCAGTACATGCCGAAAAAGCCCTTGAAACGTGGATACAAGGTATGGATGTTGTGCGCCAGCACCGGCTACAACCTGAAGTTTGAAATCTACTCTGGAAGGTCCGAAAGCGGAGTGCAAAAAAGAGTTGGGTGCACAGGTTGTCAAGAAATTGTGTCAAGACATATCTGGGAGGCATCACCGTGTGTTCTTTGATAATTATTTTACGAGCTATGGTCTCCTGAAGGACTTGAGGGAACAGGGAATATATGCGTGCGGAACAGTGAACCACAACCGGAAGCATCTGCCCAAGTTGCAAGCCGACAAAGAAATGGAAAGAGGGAACACTGATTGGTCAGTCAGTGATGAGAGTGTTTGTTGCATGAAGTGGAAGGACAAGAGAAGTGTCCACCTTTTGTCGAACTTCCACGACCCCACGCAGGGGGCTGAAGTCGACCGGAAAAACAAGGATGGGACCGTCACCAAGGTACCATGCCCTGCTGCTCTCCATGACTATAACAAAAACATAAACTTTGTAGACAAGTTTGACCAAATGAAAGGGCAGTACGAAATCGATCGGAAATAAAAAAATGGTGTCACAGGATATTTTTTCACTTCCTGGACTGCTGCGTGGTGAATGCATACATAATCTTCAGGGAGATTGAAGAAGCTGAGCGGATGACAATGAAGGATTTTCGCCGCAGTGTGATCTCATCATTGACTGCTGAAGCACAAGTAGCCCCCAAAGCCAAGAGGAGGTCCTCTACCGATGCAGCTGTGCAACTGAAAAAGTCAAAGCCCCGCGTTGACACGAACGTCCGCCTGATTGAGAGCAAGCACCAACCAAAACGATGTACACCCCGCAGGTGTGCAAGGTGCAGCACCAAAACGAAGCCGTCCAGAACAACGTGGATGTGCGAGACGTGTGATGTTCCACTCTGCCTGAGGAAAGAAAAAAACTGTTTTTCTGACTTCCATAAAAAATAAGTGCCACCCCATTCAGCATGGTGGTCACCAGGAATGACCACCTCATATGCGGTCACTGCGCGGTAATACATTTTTTTAGTTTGTAAAAATAGTGTTCTTAGCACCGTACTTGACTATTTATACAATAAAATCAGGTTTCTATTTTCAACAAAACTTCTGTGCCTGAAAAAGCTAGTAAGGACTTGCAGGCAAAACCCACTTTTACGTGGCAATACTGTGCCCTAATTTAAGTGGGGTTGAGTACGTATAATTAGTGTTAATGCTGTTCCAGTTGTATTTGCGGATTATGCAGATGTAAAGAATGTCTCGAAACTGGCGCTTCCTTGATCTAATTGTCATGGTGGACGAACGTGAAAATGGCACTGTTACTCTGTTGCGTAAAGGTATTTAGAAGAATAGCAACTTTTTTTCATACTGTTACTTCATTTCACATGTGCTAAACACAATGTCCGCAACCTTGATTTCTTTAAAAATGGGATGCAATGTGCATATCATGCAGCCAAGAGTGTCTAGACTGGAAACAATGGGATAAATTTACATTGCACAGTTGGTGCTCAAGACCATGGGCTCTTTATCTTTAGACTTTCGAGCCAGCAACCCAACATCTCATAATTGTAGCCACCGATAGCCATGACACGGCACTGCCAGAAGGGTTCCATACAGAACCCTTCTTTTGACAGGTCAGAAGTATACAGTCGGTCGTGAAAATAGCACCAGCCAACATTACTAGCACCAGCACTGTAGAATGACATCGTATGCAAGTCATGTATACGCGTTTCCAATGTTTACAAATCTGCAGCTCAGCTTGCGACCTCCACAGACTAGCATGCGAATGTTCATCGCTTGAGAGAATAGCGAGTCACGTGCCATACGCACTGACTCTGCAAATGGCACCGGCCAGGGGGTCTTTATTGGAAAGCTCTAAAGAAAGACTCACTTCAAGGCAAATACCGAGGGCCAGCTCGTGATTGTAGCCTTTGCTACCCTGCGAGCTGACGGTTGTATGGAGTATTACTGCGAGGGTTCACAAAATACTCGCAAACGCAGGTTGGAGATAATTTATGCATAATAACCATATTTAAGCATTTTCACAAAATCTCACTTGTGTATTAGCATCACTCAGATTTGTCTTTGTAATAGCGTATCTTAGCAGGATGTTGTTGCAGTAGCGATTATATTAGGGTTAGGTTGTAGCCAATCATAAGGCCAGTTGATTAGTCATTTCTCTAATGCAGACTGTGGCGGTCCATCGGCCTACCTAGTGCCACTAAATAAGCTACGCTTCAGAGTAACGACACTTGGCCATATTGTGTCGTAAAATCATGGTTGCCAGTTATCTGAAGCTTTATCTGAAATCACAGGAAACGCCTTTCCGCCCTCCACAAATGCTTAAACAGTTCGTAACAGAGCAAAGCAATATTGCGTGACCTTCTTAACAACGAATCTAAATCTGAGGAAGTCGCACTTTTGAATCATGACGATCGGCAGTTGCGTCTGCTCTGCATACGAGCCAAAATGGCGGCGCCCACAACAATGCCGGGGAACGGAGTGCCGATACTCTAAGCGCAGCTCATTTAGTGACTCTAGGCCTACCAAGCTGCAGATAAAAGACAAAGACGTTACTCGTCGATACGAGCCCGGCGGCACGAGGGAATAAACAGAACGTAATTTTCACCTAAGCTCGGAGTCGGTCGCAACATCTCTTCCGTCCTCAACATCGAATGCGCTACAAATTGGTGACCCGGACGTGATGATCGACTCCGAGCACCTGCCATCCAGGGGAACGTTCTCCGCGGCACGGGACACGTCAACGGCTTGGGATTTCGGCAATTATGCAAGAGCACATCTCCCTCGGCCTCCGCATCCGGATCCTCCGACACTGCCTCTGCCCCGTCGCGTCTGTCGCCGGCATCTCATAGGAACGGGCTGCGACCACCTCGCTCACCCTGCCGGCTCGGCAAGTCAACATTCTTTGGCTTTTTCCACCACTGCCACAGTCACTGGTGTCGCCCCGGCAGTTGTGCTCATCTGTGTGGTGTGGTGCTGGCCTGGCACGGTCGCGTGCTGCCACAACGTGTGGGGCGTGCCGCATGGCGCCACGCTGGGGCAAGGCAAGTCACGGCCACGGTGGAAGAAATACATTTAGGTGATGACTCTCTGTCTCACGCGCCGACCACATTATGTTCAGCGCACAGAGCGCGCTTCACTCGCACGGGGATAGATGGTGCCCAAGTATAGAGGGGCTTTTGAAGGCTTGTATAGAGGGCTTGTGAAGGAAATTATGCATTCTTCACTCGGTCCCTGTGTACTGTGTAGTGAAATGATGGCTTTATGTTGGCACATTGGGACTGATTGCCTTTTTCCCCGTGCGATACTTCTTTTTTTTTTTTTTAACGAGAACATTCCGACATGACTCAACGGGACAAAATACTCGTATAAATGCAAAACTTCCCGGCATGATCTGCTGGGCCTTCAATAATTTAGAGTAATTTAGAGCAAACAGCTGGGTCGTGCTCGCATGTTTTATCAAACAGCATGCTTGGTAACAGTTCCGTAAATTGCTTACACACGTTGCGTGGCTTTATAGAAGGACTGGGGTTTTTTTCCACCCTGCTCCTGCCTTCTTATTGAAAAAAAAATTCTAATAATCTTGCATAGTGGGGCCTAAATGATTCTTTACATGCGCAGAAAGGGATTAGCATTACAAATGGTTTATACATACAATGTCAACTTGTACTGTGGAACATACAAACCTTGTGAGCATAACAAAATTCTATTTATAATGACATAGTGACTGAAATGATGACACGGTATAGTGACATACTGACTGACATGATGACACAGTGACTGAAAGTCAAACAATAGTAGCGATTATAGGACATAAATGACTTTTCATCTATACTCACAATATGGTGTCACCCCGTCTTACAGGTAAAAAAATACCTGACAAATATTTTCGCTTTAAAATGTACAACAAAAGCTGAATTCACTGCATACTATCAAAGAACGCCATCCCCTACATCCTGTGTTTCTCGCCCATGCTCTCAAACTAAGACGAGCGCTGCTTTTCTGATTTCTTCTTTTCTTGAGCTTGTTTGTTCCTACTCATCGTAATATACTTACAGTGTTGTCGCATTCGAATGGTGAAGTAGTAGTGAAGCGACTGGGCAATTGTTTCGTCTTTGTGTTCAGCGCTTGGAAACGTTATTGTGCATGTGTCAAGAACACTGTCGAATTGTGTCCCAGTCGACAGTCTGGTGGCTTTTCTTTTCTACAAAGAACTGTTCTGCTTTCTCCAGTAGCTGTTAAAGGTTCTTGTTGGAGTGTATAAGGCCTCCCCTGTTCTTCACGTTTGTCAGTGCTGCTTCAGCAGAAGTGTTCTTGTCGATGCTGAAAGCGTATTGGCATGCAGGGCAGCGTGTAGCTTTTTTTCATTTTCACACTAAAAAGCCCAGTTACATAATAGAGTATGCAATCCACAGCCCTGGTTTCTTGAATCTTTTCTGTCCTGACATCTTCGCATTCCAGTCTTCGACAGAAATTAGACTGTCAAGCTTGGTCTTCACTTGATCAACGAGATGGGGAGACTAAGTAGTAACTTGCGATCGGCCCTCGGGATTGCACGACGCCACTGCTTAAGGCGAGCGTCATTCGATGGAGCTTTAAACAAGGACACTCGCTCTGCGCATTTGCGGTACCCCGAATTGCAGTTGGGAACGAAGGACGTCTTTCCCATCCTTTAGAATAACTTCTTCTTCGGCTTAAGGTTCACCTTTGTGCACGATAGTGGCACCTGTGATCGACACAGCGCCAAAGCAAAACATGAGGCCAGCCACTGGCCGCAAACCACCACCACACCGCGACAAAGGCGAGCAAGCTACGCCCCCGACACCGCGGCCGCCGAGGAGAGACCTCATACCCACGGTGCTCACACCTCAGCGCCCTCCGCGGCGGCGCGGAACTAAGCATACTTCGTTTCACCTCATGTTGTGCCGCAGCGAAGGCTAGAAGCGCGAGCTCATAGCGTTGGCAGCTGCTCTTAAGTCACGAGAGCTTGTGCCGCCGAGATGTGCCCCAGAGCAAGGAGCTCGCGCTTGAAGCATTTCCTGCGGTACATCTTAAACAGAGTATACTCCGGGTTCGAGGCTAGCTCCGAACACGATCTGGTCGCTCGCTTCCCGCGTGAAGAGCGGCCAGAGTCACCACCTAAATGTATTTCTTCCACCGTGGTCACGGCGGACCACACTGTTGTTGACAAGACACTTCACTAACCGACCAGGGCTTCCTTATCGCTGGTCGGGCATTGTTCTCCGCTCGGTGCGTCACCTCCGGTGATGACGCTGTATTGGTCGCACAGCTGACCGCCATGTCCCCTGCAGCAGCGGTTGTGGTCAAGAGCACATTGCTAAGTGGGTTTTCTACTATCACCAGGTTTCATCGTTCTCGGCCTGCGTCGTCATCTTCGGTACGCGCCCTTTTTCGTCCACGTGCCTGAGCCGCTCTCCAGCGCTACGAGGCAGCTCGTCCCGACGCATCCGAGCCATCACGTCTGCGCGTGCGTGGGCTTCTGCCATCGCCTTATAAATCAACATTCGAGGAACACCGTCTTCATAGCAGCAGCGGTTGTGGTCAAGAGCACATTGCTAAGTGTGGTTTCTACTATCGCCAGGTTAGTGAATTGTCATATCTATGTAGCTATTCACGTTGACAAGTGTTTTTCCTTCACCACTGCTGCTGCTGCTGCGAGTTCTAATTTACTGTTCTTGTTTGCCGTGTTCCCTGTATCATTTGAGTGTTTACGATGCCTACTTGTGCCGAGTTGAATAAGAAAATTGAAGATTTGGAGGCACTGTTTAGTGATAATCTGAATAAGCTTGTTGAACAGCTGGTTGTGAAAGTGCAAGTTAAGCTTCAGGATGCGGGTCTAGATGTCGGTGGCATGAGAAAAGAGGTTTCTGAAATGGCAGGTAGTCTTGAACTTTTGAATGAAGTTGTTGAGAAAGCGCGTAGCCAACAGATGGAACTATTCACCTCGAACAAAGCCCTGAAAATCGAAAACGAGACACTGAGGAAAGAGTTGCAGAGCTCGAACAATACTCCCGACTGAACAACGTCGAAATCAAGGGGGTGCCTTGCACCCAAGGCGAGGATTGCGTCCCCGTAATGGCCGCAATTGGGGAAAAGGTCGAATGCCCCGTCTCACCCACCGATCTAAACATAGTTCATCATGTACCAACTAAAAATGGCCAGCAGAACATCATCGCCCGCTTTTGTCCCCGTGATAAAATTAATGAGTTTGTCATGAAAGCACGCAAGGCGCGTTTGAACACACGCTCACTGGGTTTCTCGGGGCAACATATGCAGTCTGTCTTCGTTAACAAACATTTGTCTCCTGAAAGCAAGCGGTTATTTTCCAAGGCACTAACACTGAAGAAGGAAAAAGGTTGGCTCTTCCTTTGGATTGATAACTGCCATATCAAAGCTCGCCAAAATACTGCGAGCCGCGTCTTTCGCATAGCGTCCGATTCAGACCTTTCGATTTTCACTTGAATTATTCTTAAACTTTCATAATGGCATCGCGCGTCTCACCTTCTGAACTAGAACATTACTTTTCTTCACTTTGCAGATCGCTGATTCCTTTTAACGCGCGCAGCTTGCGCAAGCACACCGATGACATTACTAACTTTTTATCTTCTGTTGGGCATCGGTTCTCTATTATTTGCCTTACTGAAACTTGGCTGAGTATATCCGATAAAAACTGGTACGATTTTCCTTCTTACTCAGCCGAATATTGCCATCGCGCTGGAAGTAGTCATGGTGGGGCTGCTATATTTATCTCTTCTGGTTTTCATTATCATCGTCGACATGACCTAACGCTTAACCTGCCTAGCTGTGAATCTGTCTGGGCAGAATACCATGAATCATTCTTTTCGCAAGACGGAAAAAACATTATTGTTGGATGCATTTATCGCTCACCATCATCCTCCACTAGTGAATTTTGTTTAGCGCTTAGCGAAGTGCTCCATAGACTATCAATCGAACGCAAAAACGTCATCATCTTGGGAGACATTAATAATAACTTAATCGATACTAACACTTGTTGTTATAATGAATACATTAACTGTCTAAAAGGCAACGGTTACGAATGTCTCATAACCACTCCCACTAGGTGCACTGCCAGCCGACAGGCTTCACTAATTGACCACGCACTGTCTAATCCATTAACATCTCCGGACGCTGGCGTTATCGAAGTTTCTATCACAGATCATTACCCTGTGTTTGTGCGATTGAATTTTGTTTCCCATGAGAACGACGTATGCCTAACAAGGAAGAAAGTAAACACTTCATTGTTTGTTGAGCTTATATCTAACTCTGATTGGTCAGCAGTAACTAACGTCACTCATCCTGAGGTTGCCTTTGACGAGCTCTGTGCCATTATTACCAGGGCTCTGGCTGCTTCTTCTTCAATAACCACATCTAAAAGGAATACGTCGACTCCTTACAGCCCTTGGATGACATTTAGTCTGCTGAGGTGCCAGCGAAAAAAAGATAACCTATATAAAAAGACTAAAAGACAACCCTTTAATTTACCGCTAAAGATTCGTTTTCGAAATTATAGTAATACACTAGCTAGGCTGCTTAAAGATGCTAAACAAGGGTTTTACGAGAATGAAGTTCACCGTGCTGGTAACGACGTCAAAAAGTAATGGAAAATACTAAACTCGTTCTTGAACAGGACGACCACGACTGCCCCCATAAATTCTGTTCAATTTGGCAACGTTACCTACAATAACCCATCTGACATTGCGAACGCTTTTAGCGACTCATTTTTCACTGATCATCCTCAGCCTTTTATACCTCACGACCACCATTATCAGCGCTTACCTCATAGCTTCTTTCTTTTTCCCGTATCTCCTGTTGAAATCCGCACTGTCATTCATAACCTAAAAATAACAAGTGCTGGTCTTGACAACTTTATTCTTTTCATATTAAACTAATAGCTCATTTAATCTGTAACGTTCTTTCCTACATTATAAATCTCGTATTTAAAACTGGCGTTTTTCCTAGCGTATTGAAAGTCGCTAAGCTAATACCTGTTTTTAAGAAGGGTGATAAACGCCTTGTAACTAACTATCGTCCGATTGCAATTCTTTCGTTCTTTAGCAAAATTATTGAAAAACTAGTTGTTATACGTCTCACATGCTACCTCTCAAAATTTAACGTCCTGTCACCCCGTCAGTTTGGTTTTAGGGCTGGTTTTTAACTGACCTGGCACTAATTTCCTTAACTGATGATATTAAAAGAGCCATAGACTGCGGTAAATTTGCTGGTGCTTTATTTATTGACCTTTCTAAAGCTTTTGATTCAATTAACCATAATATACTTTTTGCAAAACTAGACGCTATTGGTATAACTGGTCCCACACTAGGATTAATTAGCAACTATTTACAGGACAGACAACAGGTCGTCTATATTTGTGGTGCCTATTCCCATTTTAGAACTACTGATATTGGCGTCCCCCAGGGCCGGTTTGCTTATCTTGCGGCTGCGGTCGCGGCTGCGGCCAAGAGAGATTTTTACGTCACGTGACCAGCTCCATGGGGACAATGAAGTACCTAGCGTCCATGCCTAATGAGGAGAGATCCGCATCACTTCAAGCACAAAAGCCTAATGTCGCTCGCAGAAACTGATTGCAGGGACTTTCAACTGGAGTCCAATTGACCGCCCCGTTACACTGTAGCAGCGGCAGGTAAAGTTACGGCCAGGGAGGGTAAATAGGAGCCAAAATAAAGAAAAAAACACACGAGATAAAAGCGGTAGCAGTATATTTATCTACATCCGCCGGCGCCGGCACCTCGCGCGTTCCGCCATGGTCGAGAGGTTAAAGCGCCGGTACTTGTCGTCGCGGCGTGAAAGTTCCGGGTTCAAATCGCACCTCGGGTTACTTGTGTATAATTTCGTGAACGGCAAACTCGCTTTAACACTTCTTAACGATAATCAGTTTCCGCAGCATAAGATAACTTGATTCGTCTTTCATCATAACTTGTTATTGCCTAAGCCTAGGACTAACTATGGTAAATTTACCACCAACTTCTCACCCACGGCTGTGTGGAATTCATTACCTTTAGCCATCAAGCAATCACCATCAATTCACGTGTTTAAGCAGAAACATCGCATATTTCTTCAGTCCTTTTAGTCATACATTGCTGTCATGACGTCATTGTGTATCTCTCTTTTTGATAATTGCCGTTTTGTCTCTCATATTATTGTAATTAGTACTGCATTTCAGTTATTCTCAAAATTGATTTGCAATTCCAACTGTTATAACCTTGCTCTGTTTATTCAGTGTTATTTTATTTATAAGTTTATAATTATTATGAGTGTTTAACTTACTGTTATTTTGTTCATTTTATATCACTGCAATTAGTTCTGTGTTTCACTTATTCATGTCATAATCTATTTTCTATTCTGACTGCTGTAAATTTGTTTTATTATTATTGCTACCATTAACAGGAGGTTCCTTTCCAGTCTCTGACTCTGGGACCTCCTTCTGTAATATTTCTAATCTATTTACCTTCGATCTACGCACAATGAATCAACCTGAGAGGAAAAACCTGAGAGCCCGAGCTGCGACCGAGCCTACTTCACATTGGATCCACAGCACGAACAAATCGTTGTGCCCTCTCTCTGCTGCATCACTGCTCCAAGGCCTGACTTCAGCGTCAACTCCCTGCATGGTTTGTGCAAGATGTCTTCTGCACCGCTCTCTGCCACGTCGTTCGGCTCGTATATCAAACGCCAACGGAAACAGTCCAACTCACTTGCTGAAGCCGCAACCGCTCAACCGCTCCGTCCCCTACACGCTACATACCTGCATGCGACGGCTCTAGAGTGGGAGCCCTGTGGCGGTCCATCGGCCTACCAAGCCGCAGATAAAAGACGAAGACGTTACTCGTCGATACGAGGCCGGCGGAACGAGGGAAAAAATAGAACGTTTTGCCTAAGCTCGGAGTCGGTCGCAACATCTCTTCCGTCCTCAACATCGAAAGCGCTACACAGACAATCCAGACAGTATTTCCAGGTTCCTCGCATCGCCTGGATCCCGGAGACACGTTGGTGTCAGCTACAGGATGCACTAGGCAACACTGTCTTCCATCCTCTGGAAGACGTTGCCTGCGATCTAAGAGACGCTGGCACTCTTGTTTTTGAAGAAGCCAACACCTGCCAAGCGGAAAGAGATCAGCAGAGAGTTTGAGGTCAAATGGAATTTCCCGAACGCTATTGGAGTTATTGACGGGAAATATTTTGCGATGAGATGTCCCTCCAACTCGGAGACGACATGTTTTAATTACAAGAAGTTTTACTTTATGCATATTCTAGCCGTTGTTGATGCTCGCTGCCGATTCACTTTGGTGGACATCGGTGCCACTGGGCATCAGTCGGACGGCGGAGTTTTTTTTTAGGGATTCAAACATTGGGAAGGCATTAGCTGCGAATTCCCTTCAAGTCCCCAATGTCGCGCGCCCAGCACCACCTCTGTGTATCCTCGGGAATGAGGCATTTCCGTTGAAGCTCTACCTAATGCGTCCTTTTCCGGGAAGAGGACTGGACAAACGACGGAAAGTTTTTAACTACCGACTCTCTCGCGGAAGGCGTACCGTGGAGAATGCCTTCGGTATCCTAGCCTCCCGGTGGCGCACGTTCCTGCGCCCGATGCATGGCAGCAAATGGGACGCTGTGAGGGTATGTATGACTAAGGTAGCAGTCTGCCTTCGTAACTTTTTGATGGAAGATAAGGCGTATTGCCTGCCTGGCTACATGGACATATAAAGGAGGGGAAAGAGAGTGGATGGCGCTTGGTGAGCGGACATCACGACTGTTAGTACCAACAGGGTCCCGGGGCCCAACTCTAGCAGCCGTACTGCACAGGACATAAGGGACCTACTGGCAGACTCCTTTGTATCGCCAAAAGGATGAATTTCTTGGCAGTGATAGAGTTATGGACAGGGCTTAAGAGAACAGGCCCGTTCGTCACAACCAACTTGTCATACAAAAACTGGTCACTGGTCTAAGAGGGAATCTCGTTCTAGGTGAACCCGTAGTAGAAAACGTTGTCGCGCTCACCATCTCGTTCTTGAAATATTGATCACAGACCTTTCAGTTTTGGCTGGGGGACTGGCTTTAACCTAAAAAGTGGTCGCATCGACCTTGTCATTTGAAAATTAACCTCTCATTTTGGTTGTTTGCAGGCAACGTTTGTGATCAGCTTTTCGGTCTTACCTTTAGTTTCGACTTCCCTTTGTTATTAATGCTGAGCAACACAACGCACATTATGTTGTCTTGGTCTTCCCTCTCGTCAGTGCATGGAAGCGCTACTTCGTTATTAGACCGTTTTTAGAAGTTTTTCTGGGTTGGAACCGGCAAAACAAGTACCAGGCTGTCAATCAGCATGTCTTGAGGGGACTGAGAGACCACAACGGTGTTCGACCTCGTTTGATGGCCGAAAGCATCACACGAAATGTATGGCTTTAACTTGCACTTTGCATCCATTGTCAACTTCCGCATTTACCTTATCTTGCGAATAGACACAGATTTAAACGTTCCTTTAATTTCAGTCAAATAATTATTTCTGGTCGTTTCATTCTTGAACATCATTGTCACATACATTCTAAAAGCGTAACGCTGAAGCTCCCCCCCCCCCCCCCAATCGCAATTTTTCTACCATTGACAGCATAAGTGCGCACGCACAATCAAAGCATGGGGGGATGTAACCAGCCCTTAATGAAACCAGAGCTTCTACCACATCCTTCACTTGTTGCAAACAATGAGATCACGTCATGTTTCAAGAAGAAAAATGCCGTAAATTATTTTTCATAATCAGCTATTGAAGTCTAGTAGCAAATGCATAATCGTTGAAAAATGTAAATTGTGACGAAGTGGACAAATGCCAGTTGCCATTTGTTGCAACTTTTCCCTTTATGAGCTGGCCTTGAAATATTTCACGAGTTCACCTATAATGAGTTGGCTGTGACGAGTTTACGCGTGACGGGTTCTCCTAGACCCCAACCTGACACGTAATGTTTCGTGATATGTTAGCCTCTTCGTTGTACGAACCTTTCTTTCAGGATTGCTGTGTTCAGTAACTGGTGATCACCTCTTTTTGTGTCCCGTTTCTTTTAAGTGTACTGGGTGTTTCTTTTTGTGTCCTATTTATTTTAAGTGCACTACCTGTCTTTTGCACCGCAAAAATTAAGTGGACATAGCTGCGAGCTGAAACTCCACCAGAATGTTGCCCTAGCAGTTCGAACCAGATGCGAAAGTTTCAGAATGGAGCATTATTGAAATCAAAAGTTATAAGCGAATACTAAAAATTTTTAATGAAAAAAGAAATGGGGCCCATTTTTAGCTGCATCTCTTATTTCCCTCAATGTATTTACGTGCACCGTCCACCGCCAATTTCTCATCGAGTTTTCAATAATTGCACATAACTTTTTCATTCGACGCTGCATTGCTCGAACTGCAAGAGCTACATTCTGGGCTGGCAGAGTTTGTGCTCGCCACAATATCTGGCTTTGTTTTGTGGTGGGAAATACACTGTCTGGTTTTCTTACAAATGCAAAGTACTAGGGTGCATAACGAACTTGATAGTAGTTGAATATCGGTACGGATTTTCTTCAATTTGCAGTACACACTTCCCTTTAACCTCAAATGTGATGTTTTGTGACGCATTCATTTTTTTGTGGTATGTTTATTAAAGAGTGCTTGCTTCAATAACTCGCTCGTTGTTGGCGTTGTAGGGACGCTTGTATCTTTCTTTGTGCGTCGTATTTCCTCACAACGTATGTCGTGTGCTATGCCCGACTACTTGAGCTCGTTGCCCGAGCCTGAACGGCAGCGGTACCGAAACAAACTGTGCGTGGACGGCATTGCCTACGAGGATCCGTACGCCATAAAGAAGGCCTGCTGGACTTCCGACGTAAAGTTGCTGCCACGGAAGTCGACGGCTCACGTCGTCGTTTATTTAGTTTTTTCTTCAAGCCAGTTCACGGCCGACACGGTGCAGGTGTACAAGTCTCTCGAGGTCTACGATTACTTCGAGTCGGTTTCTGCACTGCCGGCGGGATAAGCAGACTCGGGGTCCGCAGAAGTGTGTGTATTCATTAATTGATTAAATACACACAGCGTCTTCAAGTCAAGGTATGATATTTTTCCTACCCTCATGACCACAAGGCATGAGAAGCAGTAACGCTTTGTCCGTTCTGCAGTGTTGGCGGTAACATGTTACAAGTAACGGCGTTGTTGGTAACGCGGTTCTTTTTTTCAGTAACGTAGTAACCTACTCGTTACGTTTTCGGCACATTAACGGGTAACATACTTATGTTACTATTTCAAGTAACGTAGTTACGTTAGTCGTTACAGCTTCCCAAGTCTTAAAGAAATTACACTTCAATTTTTTCCGTGTTTTAGGCGTCAAGAAATGTTTTTCTTTGCGTTTTTTCCTCGTAAATGTTTAGGTAAAACCGTAAAAAGAGATAAAGTAATTACGTTCAGTTTCTGCATGAACATAATGTTTCTTGATATATGACCTGTATTGTCAAAACCGTAAAATGTGTTAAATCATAATTTTAAAAAAGTAACGCAGAAGTAATGTGCGTTACATTTTATCGGTAGCGGTGACGCGTTCCTTTTATTTTTAGGTAACGTAGCTCGGTAACGCGTACCTTTTATCTGCAAGTAACAAGTAACGTATTTCGTTACTTTTTTCGGTAACGCCTACAACAATGCCGTTCTGTCGCCGATCCCCTTCTGCTGGGTAGCACGGGCGTAGCGAGCCTCCGACGAGCGCTTGGCCGGTGCTTTGTGCGCGAACATCACGGGAACAAAATCCGGGTGGTCTCAATCAGACGACGGTTTCCCTGCACATAAGCAAACCTCGAGACGGAGATTGAAATGGAAGCCGCACTTGCCTCCAAGAAAGTGTTTGCCGCACAAACGGTCGTTCGCGCGAGGCGACCATTCTTTTCGATCCACCGATATTATTCTCCTTCTATGCCTTTCAGGGTCTCCCAGGAACTTGTGGAAACTCGCTCCGCTGCTTTTCTTGTACATTTCTGTGCAATTAATGGCAACAATGCTTCGCGGCATGCTGAAATGCTATGACGCCCATGCGAAATGTGCGCGCTTTTGCCCACACACACCCCCCCGGCTCCGGCGCGATCGCAGCGCCGCCGCAGCTCCGTGACGTCAAGCCCGCGTGTCAGTCTATACTGAACAAAGAAGAACGATAAGTGCCCCCCCCCCCCCCCTCTCCTCGCTTTCAGCATGAATCACACACACCCCGTTCCCGCATTGCTTCTTTCTTTCTTTTTTTTTTCTTAAATTCAATAGTTCCAAGCGCGGGGGGCATGGGGTAGTGTGAGAGCGCCCTGTTTCAACGACCGCTCGTGTGAATGTTTGCATAAGTTCTGTTTTCATATATTACTATGAAGCCGCCAGTCGCCGCAGTTCTGATGAACTCGGATACCTGGCGTTTTACAAATTTAGAAAAATACAAGGAGGGTCAAATGGCTCTGTCTTTATTCGCAAGGTTCTTGGGTTCTTCAGACTGGGGATCCGAACAACTCAGTGTAGGACGTTTCGGTGGGGTCTAGGAGAACTCGTCACAAGCCCACTCGTCGCAGCCAACTCGGGATAGGTAAACTCGTCAAATAGGGCAAGTCGTCATAGGGCATCTCGTACACGGGGAAGTCGTAACAGAGGGCAACTGGGCACTTGTCCATTTCGTCACAATTTACCTTTTTCTCCGATCTTACGTTTGCAATTCGGCTTCGATAACTGATGACAAATAGTAATTTACAACTAAAAATAAAAGCACGACATGGTCTTGTATAGATTTTTCTCAAAAAGAGCGTCTGCTGCCATTTCGAAGAGTTTGTGCGTATGGCGCGTGCTTTGCTCGCGTTCCGAAACGACAAACACGCACGTGCTGGGCTGTAAATATCGCACACTGGGCCGCACCTGTGAATGGTATATTGTCGAGGACAAGTAAAGAACGCGCACGCTAGCTTCCGCCGTGCTTTGGTTGGGCGTGCGCGCTCGTGCTATCAAGGGAAGCAAACTCACTGGCCCATGACCGACTGTAACAGCCACTCTGAAACATGAAATTATTGGGTCTAGGAGAACTGATCACAAGCCAACTATCTCATCATAAGTAAACTCATCAAGTAGGACAAGTCGTCATAGTGCATCTGAGGGTGATGACTTTGGCCTTTGCAATGCTTTCTATCTCTACAGACCCAGTACACAGCGTCGGGGTCTTTTCGGCTAAGCGTATACGAATACCATTCGCACAGCATGGGA
Source organism: Ixodes scapularis (assembly GCF_016920785.2). Lineage (NCBI taxonomy): Eukaryota > Metazoa > Arthropoda > Arachnida > Ixodida > Ixodidae > Ixodes > Ixodes scapularis. The sequence continues at coordinate 59,198,756 of NW_024609881.1, forward strand.
GCGTCACGCTGGGTTTTGATTCGATTCATCATACGAAATGCGGTCGCGCTCTCTGAAGGTCCGCACATTTCGCCCCTATATATATACATATTCGAAGCCACTTCGAATGAAAAACTCCTTTGGAGTACATATAGAGAAAAGAGAAGGAGTCACCAAAGACGAAAGCTAACTGCTACACTCCCTAGCATCCTGGTGTGGAGGTCTGCATCGCACCCCAGTTTTGTCATTGCACAATAAGTTCCGACCTGCAAAGCTTCCGAAAAGGGTTTAATAACAAACGGGCGTCGTAAGTAAAGATAATACCGAAAAGCCGACCACAACCGCCCCCTGCAAAAAAGCAATAGGAGAGGCCAAGTTTGAAACTGCGACAAGTTCGATGCGACCAGTTTCCAAAATAAAGCCCCCCCCCCCCCCTTTCCCCTTCCCCCTAAAAAAATAATGTGACGAACTTTCCAAGAACGAGAAGGTCACTGCGACCACTTTCCCGACTACGAGTTCACCTAGAACGAGATGCCCTCTTTGACCAGTCCACCTATGACCAGTTTCTCTATGACGACTTGGCTGTGACGAGTGGGCCTGTTCCCGTTTCGGTGTAGGTCGTTTCGGTGCCGACATTCCGGTGCATGGACATTTCGGTGCAAGGACTTTTTGGTGCATGGAGATTTTTGTGTAAATAAATACACGTTTGGAGGTTCAGATAGCTGAGCTTCCCAGCAGGCATTGCGGGCATTTGAATGTTCACATATTGTGGAGGCAGTGGGGCATAAAATATAAGGAATGTAATTATCAAGATGTCTTAATTTGACTATGTTTTTCCCCCTATTGAAAATATACGATAGACGTAATCAAGCAATCATTTGCCTGTGTGATCCTATGAGTACATGTTCATAAAAGAGTAAGGTACACGGATATTTCGGTGTAAACGGGTCATTTCTGGCAATAGCATGCTTTAATATTCTAAAGCTTAGAATATACGTCTAGGACATCCTTATTAAGATTTGTCATAAATATGTCTGGATGATAGGTATGTAACGTACATAAGCATACGCATATGAAATCATTTGCATGTGTGGCTCTATAATAATATATTCTGGAAAGAATGCCAGTTTCTAGCCCTCCCAAATACTATAACGGCCACGTATCACAGGTGAGTCGTCGTATACGTAATAAAGTAATAGTCTGAGGCCAGCTGCCTTCAAAAGAAATATAAACATGTACAAAAAGTAATGCGGATCCCATTTATTTACAAAACGTGTGTGCTCACTGCTCTGGGACCTAGGCGGCGTTGCTAGCAACGCCCCTGAGGAATCGTCGAGCATCATTGCAATCCCTGATCCCGGCTTCCCAAAAGACGCAGGGGTGCAAGTTTATTCATTCTGGTCGGGGGCGAGAAGACACAAGCCCTAAACCCCGTGGGGCGGTGGTGTCTGCTAAAAAGTCGAGCAGAAAGAGAAGATGACATTTCTGTATGAAGTTCGGACAAACAATAATCGTAAAATGAGGACAAAAGCGACTCTTTGCGTCGCTTTGTGTTTAACGACCATGCACCAAAAACTCCGCACACCGAATATTTCGAGCACCGAAATGTCCTAAACCCTTCAGACTGCTAGATAAAGCCTAAAAGAAACAAACCAAACATACATGGGCTGGACCTACGCCACAGAAGGACGTCGCACGCCGGTGTCGACCATGCTGGTGGTTGAGACGACCGCGATTTGCAACGGAGCTATGGTAGACGGCGGTGCGTTCGGCTGCAGCAAGCGCTCGCGCAACAAAAAAGAAGCGGAAACTACACGGCCGGCTTCTACCGTACCCCGGCAATCGCAACATCGGTGTGCACTGCGACGGAGATGCTGTCCAGAAAAAGAGGGCACGAATGGCAGAGCCGGCTCAGGGCAGACGTCGAGGATGCGGCCGCTGATTATTGAGTTTGCGGGGCGCATTTATTTGTTAGTGGTGTGTGGGCTACGCGCCGTTCGCCGAAAGACAATTCGTAACAGGGCAATTCGTAGCAGGGCAATTTGTCGCGTAGGGCAATTCGTCATAGGGCTATTCGTCGCTAGGGCATCTAGTCGAAAACTGGGTTTTCTTTTTCTAGTTTATTCTTTTTTTTTTAGGAAAGTTTAGAGGAATTGGAAAGGGGGAGGAGGAGGGGGTGGAACGTGTATGTATAAATATGAAGTCCAGAAGCCTTCCAAGAAAAGTTTGAACACCGCCTTGTATTCTGCGTTCTTTTGAAGTTTCGGAAAGGTCGGAGGCTGTTCTTCTAAACATGCATGTTGTGTTTTATACAGTTTGGATAGTTCACGATCCTTTGTCCGGTTTCGATACTCTATTCACCTTTAAGCCGACAGTGCACGGGAGGCAGTGTGTTTGGCGGGCCAACAGTTTGAGTGGTTCAGCAAGCGTGCGACTTTTTGTTATTTTTTTGTTATTAAGATTTCGCTTATCTTTTTTTCGGGAAGTCCAGAACGAATATTCAAGACTTACAAGATAAAGTTTATAAAACGTCTTTGTCATTCACATCTTCTTAGTTCTGAGGGCACGTTCGTACACCAGCCAAATGCTATAAAATAACTGGTCTATGTGTTTATTTTGGCAGTCGCTATGGAAGTCATCAGTACTGAAAGAGGCTGGGAGATGCTCGTTTGCGAAGGATTTTTGTATACTGTTAACCGAAGGTCTGAGCAAAGCATCTACTGTGTATGTCGAAGAAGAGACCTACAAAGTTCATGACTGACATCTCTAAGCTTCGAGTTGTTAGAGTCACAAATTACAAAAGTCATGCTGGGGTTATTTGTGGCAGTTATTTTAAAGTCACGAATAACCACAGACAATAGGGACATCCTCGAGGCTTGCGCCAGAAGCATTACATTGTAAACGTAGATGTATAGGTGACATTTGCTTGACGTCACTCGCTAGGTGCGCTGGCATCGGCCACCGCGGTCGCCATCTTCGAGGTCTCTTTCTGTCCCACGTACGTGTCAGGTGTCGTCTGGCCGGACCTTTCAGCGTCGGTTAGCAGCATTGTACAACTCTAAAGGGTCCTTTTGGACGAAACTAGGGGTTATTCTGAGACTTTAGTGCGTTTGAAGCGCCGTAGGAATATTTTGTGTGTGTTTTAGTTTTTGTCTTGTCGCTATCAGACTTTTTCACCGCGGCCGTCTTGCTCCATGCAGCGCTCCGTGTCGCGCGCCGTGCCCACAGCGGTAGCTCTTCTGCGAGAACTGTGATTTTTTCTACTTTGGGGCTTTACTTTGGGGTAGCACGGAGTGATTACTCTGTTTTGTTTTGCTAGTTTCCTTATTTTTTTTTTTTCTAGCGGATTTTCTGTACTACGGCCCTGTAACCGTGTGGCTCCATCGCCTCCGTGTCGTACGTCGTGCCTTCGGTGTTCGCTCCTGTGCAGAAACATACCGTGCGGCTCACCGAGTGCGCAGCTAATGGAAAATGCGCCGCATTTTTTATTAGTCCAAACCATTCAAAAACCGCATGCAAGCGATTTGGCGAGCGACAAGACAAGCGACGGTGACTTGCTTCGCTGTCGCTCGCGCGGCAAGGCAAACCGCATGAAAGCGACGAAGCACCAAGGCGGTGAGCGCTAAGTTTTCTAGAAATCCAAAAACCGAGCTACGCGACAGTGAAGGGTGAACCACATGTAAGCGATTTAGCGAGGTCGGCGACGAGCGACACAGATTTTTCACGGTCGCTCGTCGCGTCATTCGGTTTTTAGGTTTCTAGAAATCGTCGCTCATCGCCTTGGTCGCCTGCTCCCGTCGCTTTCATGCGGTTTGCCTCGTCGCGCGAGTGACCGAGCGACAGCAAAGCGGGTCGTCGTCGCTCCTCTCGTCGCTCGCTAAATTGCTTACGTGCGGTTCAGCCTTTACACACGGTACTCGACGGAAACCAAGAAACTAAAACGGCCTGCCCCCGAGATAAACTGTTTTTCTTTTCTATTCAACTAAGCTTCTTCAACGATATGAAATTGGCACACACAACCAACGGACGTCCGTGCACCCAAGGCAGTCAAACGTCAATCCGCGACTTCGAAGTGGGTAGCTGGACAAAAGCTCAAAGGACAAAAGCTCACCGGACAGAAGCTCACCGGACAAAAGCTCACCGGACAAAAGCTCACCCGTTTTTTGACAGACCCGGACAAAAGCTCACCCATTTTTTGACAGACTCGGGCAAAAGCTCACCTCGATTTTTTTTTCTACCCGGGCGAAACACGGGCTGAAATAAAGAGCGGACGCAATGGACATTGGACCATTTTTAGGATTTTTTAAAAAATACTTTGAAATAACGGGAGTTCGGCCTTTTGGAAAAGTACAAGACAGATGACCAATTTAAAAAATTGTGCGGGATTTTAGATAGGTTCGGGTTCCTTCCACCACAGCTTCTTCCACAAGAACTAACCACCAGGGAAAAGTCTACCGGTGACATCGGCTACCTGCTGGACTATATTGATTGCGCGTATTTCAACGGCCGCTTCCGCTTCCGTCATGCTTCTGTTCCATCTGCGGCGGCACCCAGAGCGAATTCTTCCCTTCGCCTGACTCTGCGCCGACGGCGACCGGAGTTTCCCCCGGTACGGTGGAATATGTACGACACCACTCTTCAAGATAAAGACCGGATGAGCAACACCTGCGAAAGATAGAGTACCGGGTTCCAGAAGCTCGTCGGCCACGCCCATCCAAGAGTCTTGAGGCTGATTGAATGCCTGCAGCAAAATCAGGCGCTCGTTGCCACGGCATTGACAACAGCCCGGAGAGGTGAGCCCACCGTAAAGCGGGTGCGAAAAATTACTCTACATCTGCAGAATCGTCTTAGAAATATTTGCGAGGGCATGCATGTACATCGAGATCTACCAAGACTGCTGGAGCTAGTGGGGGACTGCATTCGCTTCTTAACAATCGATAAATAAACTTGTTTCTACTAAAATCAACAAACCATGCGGCTGTCAGATTTAATTTATCGTTGCCTTTTTGTGTCGCACGCATGCACCTAAGTTGCCAGCACTCCTGTGAAGACCAACATGAAATTTTCTCGTGGTGAGCTTTTGTCCACGTCTGTGAAAATATGGGTGAGCTTTTGTCCGGTGAGCTTTTGTCCGGTGAGCTTCTGTCCGGTGAGCTTTTGTCCGGTGAGCTTTTGTCCGGGATTCTCGAAGTGTGTGAATCGGCGGTGGCGCTCCCTGGCAAACTCGAACCTGCAGGCTCAGTGAATACCACCTATATGCAGAGTTTCCGATGCAAATGAAACTATTTTTGTGAACTGACACCTGTGTGGTCGTCCTATCAAAATTACTGAAACATATTTATAACTTTCTTTTGTCGTTTACCCACAGAAGGAGACAAGCGTCTACTGCGAAAGTAGAGCATTTAAGCCAAATCTTTAACATTATGCTACAAATCAAAACACCAAACGTGAAAGAACCTCCGTTCGCAAATAATAATTTTGAAGCAATATACTCGAAAAGCAGTGAAAATTAAACAGATAAGAAGCTATTAATAGGGTGACGAATCGTCATCTGGACGAATTACCCTATTACGAATTGCCCTATTACGAGTTGCCCTATGACGAATTGCCCTATCCGACGAATTGCCCTGCTACGAGTTGTCTTTCGACGAATAGTCCTACGGGCCGTTCATCGAAAGACAATGCGTAACAGGGCAATTCGTAGCAGGGCAATTCGTCGCGTAGGGCAATTCGTCATAGGGCTATTCGCCGCTAGGGCATCTAGTCGAAAACTGTTTTTTTTTATTCTAGTTTATTTTTTTAGGAAAGTTTAGGGGAATTGGAAAGGGGGATGGGGAGGGTATGGAACGTGTATATATAAATATGGAAGTTCGGAAGCCTTCCAAGAAAAGTTCGAACAATGCCTTGTTGTTCGCGTACTTTTGGAGTTTCGGAAAGGTCGGTGGATGTTCTTCTAAACATGCGTGCTGTGTTGTATCCTGTTTGAATAGTTCACGATCCTTTGTCCGGTTTCGATACTCCATTCACCTTTAAGCCGACTGTGCACGGGAGGCTGTATGTTCGCCGGGTCAACAGTTTGAGTGGTTCTGCAAGCGTGCGACTTTTTTGTTACTTCTTTGTTATTTAGATTTCGCTATCTTTTTTTGGGAAAGTCCAGAATGAACTTTCAAGACTTACAAGCTAAAGTTTATAAAACGTCTTTGTCATCCACATCCTTTTAGTTTCGAGGGCACGTTCGTACACCAGCCAAATGCTATAAAATAACTGGTCTAAGCGTTTATTTTGGTAGTCGCTATGGAAATCATCAGGGCTGAAAGAGGCGGGGAGATGCTGGTTTGCGAAGGATTTTTATATACTGTTCACCGAAGGTCTGAGCAAAGCATCTACTGGGTATGTCGAAGAAGAGAGACCTTCAAAGATATTGACTGACGTCTCTAAGCTTCGCGTTGTTAAAGTCACTCAGAATCACAGTCATGCAGGGGTTATTTGTGAAAGCTATTTTAAGGTCACAAATAACCACAGACAACAGGGACATCCTCGAGGCTTGCACCATAAGCAAAACATTGTAATCCCAATTGCATTGGTGGCATTTACTTGACGTCACTCGTTAGGTGCGTGCGCTGGCATTGGCCACAACGGTCGCCCTCTTCGAGGTCTCTTTCTATCCCACGTACGTGCCAGGTGTCGTCTGGCCGGACATTTCAATGCCGGTTAGTAGCATTATACAACTCTAAAGGGTCTTTTTGGCCGAAACTACAGGTTGTTCTCAGATTTTGGTGCATTTAAAGCGCCTTAGGAATATCTTTTGTGTGTGTTTCAGTTGGTTTTGTCGCTCTCAGACTTTTCCACCGGGGCCGCGTTGCTCCATGCGGTAACCGGACAAAAGCTCACCGGACAGAAGCTCACCGGACAAAAGCTCACCCGTTTTTTCGCAAACCCGAACAAAAGCACTGCCCTTTTTTTTTTTTTTGCTGCCCGGGCGAAGCACGGGCTTGGATAATGTGCGGACGCGATGGACATTGTACCATGTTTAGGAAAACTGGTACCCCATCCCATGCAAAGGTGTCGAAAGATAAGCCATGACAGGCAGAGAAGCAACGTTTTGGGACCAAAATATAGGTCATCGAAACTGAGTGGAGCTGATAAGATCAAGCTTGCTTGACTGAAGGTATGCCGGAGCACACTTGTGCATCGCCCAGAAAACGTCGTGAACTGAAGTTTTTGAACCCGAAAAGTGACTGAAGAAGCGAAGTCACCCTTCGGTGAACTCGCTTTTTCATAGCGCTTATGGTACGCTAAACGCGTACATAAAGATTAAGCTCAAGGTCTCTTCTTTACTAATGCATGGGTTTTCTTGGGGTTCAAGGTAATATTTGAAGTGAATGGCTGAGAAAATTAATTCTTTCCCTCATTGTGCGTCGTAAAGGTATTTGAACGTTTTAGTGTCGCAGGCATGCACCTAAGTTGTCAGCACTCGTCTTAAGACCAACATTAAATTTTCTCCTGGTGAGCTTTTGTCCGGGTCTGTGAAAAAATGGGTGAGCTTTTGTCCGGTGAGCTTCTGTCTGGTGAGCTTTTGTCCGGTGAGCTTTTGTCCGGGATTCGCTCCATGCAGCGCTCCGTGTCGCGCGCCGTGCCCACAGCTTTAGCTCTTCTGCGAGAACTGGGATTTTTTTTACTTTGGGGCTTTACTTTGGGGTAGCACGGTGTGATTACTTCGTTTTGTTTTGCTAGTTTCCTTATTTTTTTTGTTTTTTTTTTGTAGCGGGTTTTCTGTACTACGGCCGTGTAACTGTGTTGCTCCATCGCCTCCGTGTCGTACGTCTGCTTTCGGTGTTCGCTCCTGTGCAGAAACATACCGTGCGGCTCACAGAGTGCGCAGCTAATGAAAAAATGCGCCGCGTTTTTTATTAGGCCAAACTATTTAAAAACTGCATGCAAGCCATTTGGCGAGCGACGAGACAAGCGACAGCGACCCGGTTTAGTGTCGCTCGCGCGACGAGGCAAACCGCATGAAAGCGACCAAGCACCAAGGCGATGAGCGCTAAGTTTTCTAGAAGTTCAAAAACCAAGCTACGCAACAGTGAAGGGTGAACAGCATGTAAGCGATTTAGCGAGAACGGCGACAGCGACGGGAGTCGGCGACGAGCGACAGAGATTTCTCACGGTCACTCGTCGCGCCATTCGGTTTTTAGATTTCTAGAAATCGCCGCTCATCGCCTTGGTCGCCTGCTCCCGTCGCTTTCACGGGTTCGCCTCGTCGCACAGGTGACCGAGCGAAAGCAAAGCGGGTAGTCGTCGCTCGTCTCGTCGCCCGCTAAATTGCTTAAGTGCGGTTGAGCCTTTACACTCGATACTCGGCGGTAACAAAGAAATTAAAACATCCCATCCTTGGGATAAACTGTTTCCTCTTTTCTGTTCAACCAAGCTTCAACGATACAAAATTAGCACACACAAACACACAACCAGCGGACGGTCCGTGTACCCAACGCAGTCAAACGTCAAACCGCGACCTCAAAGAAGGCGGATCGCCGGTGGCGCTCCCAAGCAAACTCGAACCTGCACGCTCAGTGAATGCCACCTATGGGCCTCCTGCACTGAAGCTTTGAACAAGCCGTGGCGCCCTCATTTTGGATAGTACAAGCTCACCTGGCTGAACTCCCACTAATGTGGCGCCTTCGCTGTGATTTTTTTCCTTTTCTGTAGTGCAGAAGAACGGAAAAACACCTTTGGGCGTCCGAAATCGGCTACATTCAACGCCTCAAGACAGTCGAAAGTTCCGGATTCATGCCACCACCGCTAGGGTACGCGTCTCGCATCTCTCAGTGGTGACGTTAGAACATCTGGCGTTCCGACGTTTTTATTTTTTCTTCCCTTTAAGTTTCTTTGGGACGTGTGATACGGCGTTTTTTGGTTCCCGCTCTTATCGTCCCAGCTTTGGCCTGTGCTTCGACAGCGTTAGTTAGCATTTTTCGTTTTTTTCTCTATTTCATTCGTTACCGTGTTTCGCGCCAGAGCAGGCACGCTTCTATATGTGTGGCAGTTTGAGTCGCTCAAGTTTGTACTACCCAAAACAAGTCATTTTTCGCAGCGCCTCCTGGGCAACGCAGGATGCCTACATGCAGAGTTTTCGATGCAAATAAAACACTCTTCGTGAACTGACACCTGTGTGGTTGTGCTATCAAAATCACTGAAACATATTTGTAACTCGGTTGTGTCGTATACCCGCAGAACTAGACAGCGTCTACTGCGAAAGTAGAACATTTAAGCCAAATCTTAAACATTATGCTACAAATCAGAACACCAAATGAGAAATAACCTTCGTTGCTGAAAAACTGTGAAAATTAAACACGTAATAAGGCATCAATAGGGTGACGAATCGTCATCTGGGCGAATTGCCCAATTACGAGTAGCCCTAGGACGAATTGCCCCAAGCGACGAATCGCCCTGCTACGAGTTGTTCTGCTACAAATTGTCTTTCTGATGACCTGATGACTTCCATAGCGACTGCCAAAATAAAATCTTAGACCAGTTATTTTATAGCATTTGGCTGGTGTACGAACGTCCCCTTGGAACTAAAAGGATGTGGATGACAAAGACGTTTTTTATAAACTTTATCTTGTAAGTCTTGAAAGTCCGTTCTGGACTTTCCGAAAAAAAGATAAGCGAAATCTAAATAACAAAGAAATAACAAAAAATCGCACGCTTGCTGAACCACTCAAACTGTTGGCCCGGCGAACATACAGTCTCCCGTCCACTGTCGGCTTCAAGGTGAATAGAGTATCGAAACCGGACAAAGGATGGTGAACTATCCAAACAGGATACAACACAGCACGCATGTTTAGAAGAGAAGCCTCCGACCTTTCCGAAACTTCAAAAGAAGGCGAACAACAAGAGATTGTTCGAACTTTTGTTGGAAGACTTCTGAACTTCATATTTCTATATACACGTTCCATACCCTCCCCCTTCCCCTTTCCAATTCCCCTAAACTTTCCTAAAAAAAATAAACTGGAAATATAAAACTCAGTTTTGGACTAGATGCCCTAGCGACGAATAGCCGTATGACAAATTGTCCTACGCGACAAATAGCCCTGCTACGAATCGCCCTGTTACGAATTGTCGTTCGACGAACGGCCCATAGCCCCAAAAAGAGCTTCTACGTCACCCGTGAAACCTTTACCAAATGATCGCGCTCCTGCCGTCACCCGCGCCCAGACAGCGATGCCGAGGGATAAAAAAGCCTTCGGTTCATTGGTCCGGTAACTGCTCACCTTCCACGCTTTCAGCTTAGGGAGAGAAAGAAAAAGCAAATTACGGCTTTTTCAAGGCCAAAAGGGAAGCGCCCTCGCAAAGGCTTATCTTCAGGGGCGACCCAAAAGTGAACACAACGAGAGGATTCGTCACTTATATCCTCTTTAAAGTTCAACCCAAGTTAAAAGTGCAGTGGATGCTATCCTAGGCCATGGCCTTGAAGCAGGTGCCGTGCTCTGCCTTATCTCTAGCTTGGAGACTGTAGCCAAGTGATCCTACCCGGAGACCCGATTGGCTTAAAACAAGCATAGCGTCCACTCTACTGTCAACACCGAGTGAACAAGATAGCTCCATACTTCCTAAGATACTGCCCAACTTAAAAAGTGACCCCCAAGGGGGAATCCAAGCACAAGCTGATCGGGGCGCGTGGCTATCGTGGGGGTGCACTGATACACCTAGAGGTCTTTAAGGGAGAGGGGGATGATTATTTTGGGTGTACAAGTACCCTTGCTGGGTATCGCAGGATTCACCTTTCAGGAAAAGGGTGCATTTGCGCCCGATGCACCCGACTACACCCTTTTTTTCTTAGAGTGAACGAGGTATGACCGAAACTTTTTAAAATGAACCCTGACGAGTGTTCGAAACTGCAGCGCGTCAGCCTGGAACAGTTTCTGCAGCTCCATTCGCGCGTGGAACTAAGAGCCGCGCCACAAACCGAACAGAACACAATGATTCGCCAATTTTGTTTTTCTCAAGAAAAAAACAACAAAAAAACACAACAACAAAAGACAATTTCTTGACATGTGCCACACTAAACACTTTTCAAGTTGAAGGGAGACTGAAGCGGTTTTATATTTGAGGAGAAACATTAAAATCGTCTTCATTTGGCCTCCAAGATCACGAATATCGAGATTATTTTTCAATTTGGCGCACGGAGGCTGCAGAAATTATTCATTAAAGTTAATATAAAAGTGCACGGGCGTGGCGTCATACTAGGAGTTATCGGAATCCTTGCTCTAGCGCCTCTTCAGCACCTGTCAAAGCTCTGGGCGTGCTCTCTTGCTCTCTTCGAAAAGGTCTCAAATAGACGTCATGACTGACGTCAGTGCGTAAAAATACACCTGGCAAGCTTGCGATTGCACGCGCTGCCCACACGAGCGACACGCGCTTGGCGGCCCAAAGATCCTAGTGCGACGTCACGACTGGCCGGAGGATATCGGGTTTTCTCACGTTTAGTATAAATCTTCGTAGAAAATGAACGTAGTATTAAAATTCGCGGGATAAAAATACTCTAGAATTCTCCTCTAACTCGTTTTTTTTTTTTTTTTCAAGAGTTGTTTCAGCTTTTTTTAAAAGGTTCTCAGTTATTCAGTCTTTTCACTACGCGCGCCCGCCGACTGAAATAATGTTTTATTCTAATGTAGTAATTTGTTCTAAATAAGAAAAAAAATATGAATTTTTTTTTTAACAACTTACGATCAAAAACGAGGACAAGAGGACTCCGCTAATTTCGACCAATCACCCGACGTGCCACAATTGATGTTACGGTCCACGTCATTCATAAGTTGCATTTTTCCGCAGTCTCCGGCGTCGCTCTCATCGGACCCGGTGTGATTGTTGCTGGTTCTATTCAATTAATTTGTGCGGCGCGCAAGCGCTACATCGGCCTTAAACTTCGTAAAGATTGCCTCCAAGACACTTGGCGTTCATATCAATCGTTAAACTGAACTTTAAAGTGGTCTTCATGGTCCATTTAAGGTTGTTTTTTTTCAGTTTTTTTAACAGATTCGGCGTTTGTGTAATGACGGATTCCCCTCGTCGTTTTGGCGCGGTCCGGGATCGATCTTTTGGGAGGGCGCGTTCACCACTGGTCGTTTGAGATCAACCCGGATGTCTTTCGCACTTCCTTTTGGAGCAGCGCCGACTCTGATTTAGGGTTCGAACGCCCAGATCTCGATCGGCTGATCTTCCCGGAGCCGAGTGGAAGCCAATCTCTGGGCGACGTAATTTCCTGCCTCGCCGAGCATGACGGGAACGGCGGTCGACCGACGCCTGATGGCGCTTTCCGGAAATGACGACAGCCCAGCGCGATGGGGAACGCCGGGACGACAGTTGGTCACTCCCGGAAGCCTTTCGTCTTCCGCTGGTGGAGTCAGAGGCGCGGTGGCTCGGCACGAATCGGTTTGTCCGAACACACTTAAAATTTTAACACCCTTATTTGTGTAAATGGCTTGTCCTATGGGGAGCACCCTTATTCGTGTAACAGATCACTCTAGGAAAGGGGTGTAATTCTTAGCACCTTAAGAATGGGGTGTGATTTTCGGACACCCTAAAAAAGGGGTGTGATGTTCACACAACCTAAAATAAAGGTGTGATTTTTCTAACACCCTTAGTCATGGGTGTGATCTCTAACACCCTTAAAAGGGGTGTGATTAATGTCTAACACCCTGAAAAGGGGTGTTACTTTCTAACCCCCCTCCGCGGTAATGTCCACCTCTCAGAAATTCCTGGGGAGAACCTTGCTTGCGACATTTATTTTTTCTAGCACTGGTGACGTAAGCAAAACTCGACAGGCTTGGAAAGACGGAACGACCGGAAGTTACTTGGGACGCAAGCGGCAGTTCATGTTTTTAAGCATGCTTGCAAAGTACTTACAAATAAGAGAGCGATCTCATGTAATCCGTGATAGATGTATAATCCGATTCGGGCAGCACAGAACAATTCGCAAACACAATGCCGGGGATGAAGGCGGTCGCTCACATTCAACGGAAGCCTCGCGGTCACCGATGAGCAGCTCTCAGTCGTGATAGATGCACAATCCGATTCGGGCAGCACGAAACACCGCAAACACAATGCCGGAGATGAAGGCGGTCGCTCACATTCAACGGAAGCCTCGCGGTCACCGATGAGCAGCTCTCTATCAAAACTCGTCCAACAAACACAGCACAATAATTCCATAGACTCCGACGAAATAAATGGTCAATATATGAAAAAGTTGGCATAGATGTATTCCGGCCGTTCACGACGAAAAACAACGGTCGCGAAATGGAACTCGTCAGGACCTGCTTTCACGAAAAAGAGAACACTGACGGACGCTTTTTGGAAACCGGATTTACGTGGCCCCCTACAACTCACCATAAACTGGCAAACGGCGAAGGCTATGACCCCAGTAAGCCATCAGCGCGTCAGAGCGAGTCGCGTGACAAATGTTCGTCCAAGCGTTTTCGTCCTACGGAGAGCGGTCACGTGTTTCGCTCCACACCTCTGATTCGCTAGAAGCGGCCTTCGCACTCGCTCACAGCCACACGGACACAAAAGAAAGTGGGGAGGCTTATCAGAAGAAGAGGTCAAATGGGGGTGGACAAAGCTGCTAATCTCCCTCTGCTGCCTCCTGGGCTGCACAGGGAGGGTCGCCTTGTATGTGGGACCTTGAAGTTGTTGTTCAAGTGGCGGTTCCCTTTCGAAAAGTGTGGAGCCGGGGAGTGGCTTATGCTTTCTGGGTAGAACTCTTTGATCGTCGTCTTGTTTATGCGTTTGAATTCCTTCTTTCTCTTTCCTTTTTTTTCTTCATGTGTTTGGAAGTGTATTTATTGGTTCAGTCAGGTGACTTTGTGCTACTCAAAAAAAGGCGCCACTGTTCGTTCCAAGCTTCAGCGCAGTTAAAAAGAAAATAAATAAAAAGTTTAATCAAAGCGGAATTTGCTCGCTTTTTGCCCAAGAAAGACTTCTTGGGCTAAAAGCAAGCAGATTCCGCTTTGGCTAATCTTTTTTTTTTATTTTTAACATCGTATTTTAGGCGGCAAAGAAATAGAAATACCACTCCGTCATAGCCGATTCACGCAGGATACTCTCAACACTCAACTAAAAACGGCGTCGCGTACGTTATGTCAGGATATCGTTGGCGCGGCTCACCCCATTCGTTAAATATTGGCTAAACCAAAATGGTGTGGGCAGAATCTTTTCGAATAGATCCAATATCGGCGACATATGGTGTGTTGCCTGGGCTGTATATTTACACGTCTTCGGTCACCTTTTTCGAGCAGAGGTGATTTTTTTAAATCGAAGTTGAACTGATAAACCTGGTGCACGCGCGACACGTAATTTTCGGCTCCTCTCGGACGAAGAGTTCGATCGGAGTTGCAAAAAACATTCTCTAGCACTTTCTAATCATACGCGCCTTTCTGTGGCGATTAATTATATTCGATGTTGGTACCGCCGTACATCAGCAACCGTTTCATCAAAGCAATAAATATGAACGGTTATAAAATAATGGGTGTAATTGACAGTATCAACATTACGCCCGTCTCACACCGTGTGAATGAAAAGTGTGTGGACGTCCGTAACCACTTGACCAGGACGGAAGCATAGAGCACTGCTCATCGTCATTTGCGCTGGGTTTTTGGGCAAAAACTGGTAGGAATGATTGGCCTCTCCTCTGGCGTGAAGAAAAACAACGTCGATGACAATGATATTGACCGAACAGAGGGGAAAGCGGATTTGTGTAAGATTAATGTGACGCGCATTCTTGCACGTTGTCGTTGATGTCCTGAAGTTTTGACAGGACGTCGGACCGATGCATCGCTACATAATTTCAAGCAATTTGAGCTACGTCTTGGTATTGCACAAAGTATAAAATCCACCGCTTAAAGCACATATTAGATAAAAATTCGTGCTTGCTAATGCAGGCGACATTTTTTTTCCGACTCATTTCATAGCTAGCTCCTCGATTTGGGGCGCATGCTGCTATACCGCGATGACGATCAATCGATGTCACGATGTCCTTACCGGTTCCTCGCGTAGACAAGGGTTCCTTCGACGTGATTAACTCCGACTCCTTGAAATCATATAAGTCCATCACACCCTTTCTACACTTTATGAACGGGGGGTGTTGCGACGAGTGCCTACACCCTTCTAACACGATTTCCTGAGCATATTTCAAATTGTGGGTGTGATAGGGGTGTAAGAGGGGTGTATGTAGGGTGTAAGCCTTCTCGTACACCCATGTTACACCCACCAATACTCAAAATCGTGTAAAAAGGGTGTAGGAAGGGTGTTGGTTAAAAAAACACCCTTTTAACACGATTTTGGGTGTTAAAATATTTACGGTGTAGTGGATTTAGGTTAGTGATCCAAAACGACCAGGGGAATGGTCGTTTTGACACGCCAGCGACCGCTTACAATGCTTGAACACAGTGGCGTCGTCTACCGGGCAGTCCTGGATACCTCCCAGTCTTCCTACAGTTTTGGGTGTTATCCTTAGGCATTACTGTATTATCACGGATGAAAAAGTTGGTTCATTTAAAAACTGAAAATAAATGTACAATAAGATGAACTCGCACCCCTAACTAAAGCAAAAAGAACAGCGTCCATCCCGAGACGGCGACAAGAGACCAATGACCCAATGTTGCCAAATTCACCTTCTTTTGTACATAGTCTGTATTCTAAAACATTCCGAACATGAACGAGCGATACGTTACAAGATGATAACGTTGTAGAAAAGACTACAAAGATAAAATGAGAAATTCGGCTAGTGGGGCCCTGGTCCAGTGCCTTCCCGTGGGAGACGCGCGCGATGCTTACTCGGTCGTGAAAGTCAATAGAAATCAGTTGAGTAAACGTAGCCCTGGAGAGCTGCTCTCACCTTCCCTAGCAGAAAGTGAGATGCCGCTATTAAAGCACACGATTGTTTAATCTCACTTTTACGTGTCATCAATGCTATTCAGTGTATGGAATCGCACTTTTTTTTTAATCGGAGCGACGAGGGATTTGAGGAAGCCATTTGTCGAAAACCCCTGGTGTATTCTTCCGCGTCTCCAACGGGCCGGTTTCGTGATATTTGCTTGTCTCGTTAGCCGCGGCGTTTATGTGTGGCCGGCATGTGACGTCATATTACATACTTATTTTCGTGCAGTGATGCAGAAGCCACGTGCTCAGCAAGCAATGGCCACCAGAATGGCCGCTGATGTGATGCAAGTGGAAGCCATGTTTAGAATCCACCGCGAAAAGCAAACCGCTAACGTTTTTTTTTTTTTTTTTTTTTTTGACACGCTTCAATCGGACTTTTTCAAAAAATAGTTTACGTTCCATGTTCAGAGCCAAACTCGACGCTCTAATGGCGGCGCTACGCAGCTTCCGCGCCCTTGGAGAAGCGAGCGCCTATGAAAGCGTGCCGCAGGGAAGAGGAGAATCCATTCTAACAAGTTGGTCCTCGTAAGTGGCCTTTGATTCATAAAGTCGGGAGTGTTTCAAGGTAGACGATCTTGATCTTCTATAACCGTCATTAGTGCGGAGAAATTGGAGCTATTGAGACTGCCACGAGATGGCTCTGACATTTGAAAAGGGTGAGTTGCGTTGTTAATGCTCGTTTCGTGAAAAAAGCTGTCTTTAACAACATAATAAATGCAACTTCCTGCTTACGACATTTGACTTATTGTTTTCAATATCTGGTATTTTGTGTAAAATTTTAAAGGGCACTTATCCTTTTCACCCTTTAAAAAGGTTCCTGACATAGCCATTCTTACATTTCCAAGTGTTTTTCTCTCCTTTACGCACGTTTTTGCGACGGAAAATGTATTCGGCTACACTCATTATTTTCAGCGTTGCTACTGCTCACGCCGGTGATGTATTGATTCTATTTACGAAGACCCTTCTGCATGGCGTTTTTCTTAGTGACGTAATATCGAATTTTACTTTTCTCCTGGGCTTAAACCTCCGAGCTTTTGGGCACGATAAACAGTTATCATGGAAATTCCACACACAATATTGCAGACGAGAAATAATTTGTATTACGGAATGCACCATACCCCCGAAAGGCGCAGGGTTTAAATAGGCTTGGGTAGACATACTGCATTGATTGTATTCATAGATTCCTTCAGAGTCGCTGACAAATAAGACGCGCAGGGTGTGTCTTAATAATATAACCTTGATTCTTGCTTCGTGATTGCTTCTTCTGTGTTCTTATCCTCCAATGCTTCAATCCTACTGGATGAGAAGAAATAATGAGATGCTCGTCAGTCAACCGGCCCTTCACTTAGGTTGTGAATGATTGAAGGAGCGGCCTCTTATAAATATATGCCACTATATCTTCCGATAACCAGGAGGGGTTAATTCGGATACTTAAATACGTTGGTATTCTAACGGCTGTATCAAGTAGTGGCCAGGCTATTTAAATCGACTGCAAAATTCGGTTTCTTAACCCATCGCGCTACGACTTTGTGCAGCGTTGCCCACAGGCGGTGCAAATTTTTCTATAAACTTTGCAAAGAGTGAACTTACCTGAGGAAAAAGTAAAGAAAGCAATAGTCTTAATTCCCGTGGAAACCCAGCGAAGCCACCGTTCCTCAATCTATCGGGCGCCCAGGTGTTTGAAGTCTGGTGACTTCACTACGTTTCCATAGGAGTTCAGCCTTTTTTTTTAACATTTTCCTCAGGTAAGTTCGCTCTTTGCAAATTTTATTGATCAAATGCACCACCTGTGAGCAAAGCTGCAGAACATCGTAGCGCCATTTGTTAAGAAACGGAATATTGCGGTCGATTTACAGAGTCTGCCCGCTACTTGATGCACCCGGTACTACATCCAAATGTCTTCAACAACACAAGCAAAATAAAATTGCGACTAGGCTAACGCAAATCTAGTGATTATATTTTTATAGCTCTGGCACGTAATTCTTGTACTTTTAACCAAACATGGTAATACTTTTTCTTTTTTTTATATAGATTTGTCAAAGCAACTTAGCTTAAGCAGCGTTCTTAAGTACTGCTGGCTCCAAAGAATGGTTTGGAACCAGCAGTACGTAAGCCACGTTCCGCGTTCTAAAAACGTTGTCCGTCTTTTTACGCACTTCGTCGTCATATAAGTTCCATGCCAGCGGCCAGGATCCTGGCGGTGTTGCATCGGTGGTGGTAGGAGCCAAAAGTACGAGCTTTCCATCGTAATTTTGACCGGGAATTCTAGCACGAAGCGCAAGGGTTGCGACATCCGGGAGCATGACGCTTTGGCTCCTGTGAGGTCGTTTGTGAACACTTCGGGATTACTTTTAAAATATGTATGTGATAGGATCTTTAAGCACCAGTCACAGACGAGCTCTAATGGCATCGTACTCCACAGTTCAGCCGGCCAAAGGGCGTCACACATATGTAGAAAGCGACACCGAGGTAATTATACACGAAGCAGTTGTTCGCGTAATCAACGTCTGACGTACGTCAGGTCTGCATAAAGACCATGCACTTGGTTCCTCCT
The DNA here is from genome assembly GCF_016920785.2 of Ixodes scapularis. Taxonomy (NCBI): domain Eukaryota; kingdom Metazoa; phylum Arthropoda; class Arachnida; order Ixodida; family Ixodidae; genus Ixodes; species Ixodes scapularis. Next base: position 59,217,225 of record NW_024609881.1, read on the forward strand.
GTTACACCTACAAAATAAGAGAGGATGCAAATGTGGCTTTTTAATGCGGAACGCCAATTGCATTGTACGTGCACGGAATGCACAATAACGTAATGTTTTTTTTTTTCCCAGTTCCATACTGCCAGAAATCCTTTCACGTAGTTGGGCATTTGAGAAAATTACTCTTGCGCTTTTCTTAGCCTCCGTTTGTTCAGATTATGTGTACAATCGGAGTTACCAAATGGATGTGACCGTCCCAAAACGATGTTTCATTCATCATGGCGCCGTACAATTAGAGCGCTGAATTGCGAAAAGTTTGACAGATCTCCGAAAGTTTTTCCCAAGAACAGGAACGTAGGCGTGGTATAAAAGATTAGGATTATAACCATCAATATTAAAAAACTTGGCAACAACAAGGTAATCTAAATTCTTCAGTTCCTTTGTTTTATGTGGTATGGCACTCTTATAGCATTTTGAAGTCTATAGAAGTAGGATATCTTCTCATAAGCTGCATATTAAGAAATGCATATAAAAGAATAACTAGTGATAACGAAGCACGAGTAGAAGATGCCCCCCCCCCCCCCCCCCCCTCTTTCCCCGATTTTCCAAATTTGTTCCGTTCGAACTATTCACATGAGTATAGGCTTGCTTCCCGTGGTTTGTTTTTATTCCATTACATTTCAAACGTCTTGTCATTGCAGAAGAGCTTTCTTATTTTTTGTTGAGTTAATTGTAATTTGTTTGTGACAGAGAACTTTGCTACGAGATCTATTAAAAATTATTTTATTAAAAAAACACCGTGACTTGTGACCAACGTTTTGTTTCGTCCTCTGTACCGAGAAGTTTCCTGCAAGTATGGAACAGTGGGATAACAGGAGCGGTTACGTTCCAGGTGTCGTGTATCCGGTTCTGATTGAAAGCAGAAGCGAAAACTCAAGAGGCGCTGTTCAACTTTCTAAAGACTACGTCATAGACTTGGAAGAATCCAGTGTTTTAGGGGACCGTCTGTATTTTTCCGAGGCTAGGGATGGAGAGGTGAATCACGAATTGGTAAGGAAAGATTACCTTTCACAAGGAAGCATGCTTCCGCCTCATTGATTGAAATTCACTTAATTTAATTAGAAAATAAACATTCTACCTGTTTATTCACTCAGAAGTTATTTGATGTGTCCGCTAGTGCCTTTGGAAGTTTTCGTACATTTGAAAGTGCCATTCAAGCAGACTTGTCTCTGCTATTAATAACGCAAATAACGCACATTTGTTTAAATGACGTGCCGTCTCCCACGATTTTTTTTTTTTTTGCATTCTTTGAGAACGTTTTTCTACCTCGATGATTTATACAACCATTCGCCCCGATATTCGTTCTGTGTCTTGTTGAAATTCATTGAACGTAATCATTTACTGATTTTTTATAAAATGTTTCGCACACGACACAGACGTGTCAAAGAATTTTGAACAAAAGTACGACCATATTTATTGTCTTGATCGGTGGTCACCGTGACGAGCCGGAGGAAAAAAAGACACCCGCGACGCGACCGCCACCCGGCGGAAAGTAGACACCCGCGACGGGACCGCCAATCCGGGACAGCGGAATGAACGGAAACTAGGCTCGCAAGCTCTTGGGGCGACTACAAGGAGAGGGCGGTGCGAGAGTAGACATAGCCGACGCGGGTCGCACAGCGCGAAATCTTTGAGAAACCTTTATTATCTACCTGAGAGTCTACTGATCTTGAAAATGGAGCCCATTGATAACTAATCTACTGAAAATGCATATCCAAGTGTTGAGACATAAGGTTTTGCATAAAATGAAGGAATTTTGCACCAAATTTCGAAACCGAGTTTTTGTTGACGCACACAAAAAATCAACGAAACCCTAGCCATAAATAGCTTGGCTATAAAAATAACCGTTCAGCATTTCAGTTGCTACTATTATGAAGATCACTTCGCAGTTATTTTACTCATATGTTGTTTTCAGGTGGATACTACAGACATGCGTAATAGTGCTTATGCAAATTTGGAACACAAGGCTTCCTTTACAATTACTGAAGCAAGTGTGGGAATCAAAATGGTATGTACAAATATTTTTGAAGTATATATTCGTATAGGAACAATAAATACGATTATACAAATGTGCAGGAGGTTATGCAATCATTATTTATAAATCCTGTATTTGTTAACTACATAGATTTTCGCGAACATTTTATAAACCTGCAGCGCTTTTTTAAGTTTCGAAAAAATGAAGATGTATTAAGCATATTGGAAGTTCACATCGCCACAGCGTCTAAAGAACATTATTTATGAGAACTTTAAAATAAATATTTAGAATACTTTCTCCATATATTGCTTCCTAACCAATTGAATTTTTAGTAAGGATGAAATGTTTGGTTCGCGATTCAAAAACAGTCTGCAACGGGCAATGCTTGCAATATTCAGAAATCTTTCACTTTTTTAACAGGAAGGATACCTAAACTTTACACACGGAATTGAGCCACTGCGAATACATGACAAATCCGGCCGAATCCCTCACAGAATATTTCCGCTCCCGACGCCTGAGGAACCGATACACTTGGAAAGTAAGTGACAGAATCAAACACTACACTAGATATTTCTTGAAAATTCTACCTTTGAAGGCTAGACTTCTCGAAGCAAAAATTATTAGAAATGTTGAACGTATACGACCGAATTTTTTTCTCCAGCGTTTGTTTCGCCTGCGGTGTCAATTCTGGTACGCTCTCAGTTGATTGCCATTTATTATCTCGATGAATTAATTACCCTCCCGTTTTTTCTCTAACAAAACATTCCGTTTAAAGCGTGGCGAAATGATCGCATTAATTAATTGTCATTGGGAAATGAAAAGAAGTGCTTGCAGAGGCCACCGCCCCTCAGTATTTCATTATTTTTTTTTTACTTGCATCATTTCAACGCTCCTGTATTAGTGATCTGAGTATGTAACCTGAGCTTAAGAGAATTCAGTATCAGAGTATGTATGACCTCAAATCGTACCAATAATTAGCACTTTCGCAGTTAACGGAAGGGGTCACTCGTTTGGCAGCCGGAAAAAAGTTATTATATCCTTATATTCAAGTTAACACAGCTTAAGTGCGTTCAAAGTTGCCGTTCACTTCTTCCTAAATAATTTAATTGGTAGCACTCAAGGGTTCCGAGCATATATGTTTGTACAAATAATTTTTAGGACGCGGAATATACTGGCAATTATAACGTCCGTTATATTTTTACTTAATTATACTTACTGTTTAGGTAACACGTCAAAAATATCACTTCCTCGCCTTTTCTTTCAAACGAAAAAAAATATGTACTCTATTTTGGCATGGTTCGGCTTTGAGGTGATGGCATTAAGGTAAACACATGCGCTGACATCGGATATTGTAATTATTTGTGAAAATTATCTGGAAGATATCTTAACGACTAAAAACCGCAAAAACGGGCCAGCAAAAAAGAAAAAAAAACAAACAAAAACTAATTTACAGCAAAACACTAACTGTTCTTCTATACTTTTGCTCAAGAAGCATGCCTTTGAAAAGTTATAACCTTTGACTTCGATTACTTTTTATATTCAGTATCACTATTATGTTTACAGTTCCCTTAGAAGACCGTTCCGATGAAAGTCTACTGCCAAGAAGTAAGCTTATTTTGTTTTTATAACATTTAACATTCCTCAGCAGTCCCTTCAACCAATTATACAAACACCAAGGAGCAGGCTGCAATTCAAGTTACATGCGCGGCATACATACTAGCCATTTTATAACTATGATGCCATTTTCTGTACACAGTAGAAACCCTCAGAATTTTTCTGCTTGAGGTTTTTGCTTTGAAATAATTCGGTAGACATCAGCACGTGCTGCGCGAGTAACTACAATTCGAGGCCGCACTTTGATGATATAATGAGTTTGAAAGCATTTGATTCGGGAGACTGTTTCACTATCTTGCACAAAAATCAAGATCAACTTATCTGGCATCGTGATTATTAAAAAAAAAAAAAAGATTACAAGGTGAATTCTAAACTCGAGAAGCACTGAGGACATACCATCATTTGAAACCTTCTAGGTGACACTGCAGAGCCACCCGCCGTGTGGCGACCTGAAATGTACGTCATGTTTGACAGTGTAATACACAAGTACCTGCAAGGAAACAAACACCTACAGGTTCGATACATCATAAGGCTAATGAACATGGTGCGTATGCTTAACATTTGTTCTTGTTCGGAAATAATTTAGTAATATCTGTTTTCACTGACCAAACAAAAAGTGCTTATTGAGGGTTTCGTGCTCCGATTACTGACACCCATTCGAATGCCTTATTTTTTCCACGAAGGTGAATGCTATCTTCAAGACGGTTCGCAAGCCCCGAATAAACCTCCAGCTTGTTGGAATACTCGGATTTCAGGTGCGTATTGGTTGTTCAACCCCCAAAGATTGGTATCTCTAAGTTTGAAAGTCTTGTTATTGCCGCCAAGAGTGCAACACAATTGTAAACTCAAAACGTTTTAGAAGAAAAAATTTTTTTCTCAGTTAAAGTGGACTTTTTTAGTTAGAACCGTTTCGATCAGATTACGCTTTGCCAAGGGGACTCGAGTGAGAGGAAAACAATAACTATTTGTTTAACTATAAATTATTCGATGCCAATGATTTAATTCAGATTTATTTGCGTTATACCATATTAAATTATATAACATCAGTATAGCCATAAACTAGTGCATTTGATCACTAGATGTATTTTTGAACATCACAGATTGACTAATAAATCCATCCTACCACTGAAAATAATGCGGAAGAAATAATTACTGTAAATTTGAAGCAGGGTTTAAGTGACATTTGTTTAGTAAACTCTGACTTTGTAGAACAAAAAAAAAACAGCTTAATATCGTGTGGCTGCGATATGCTCAGACGACTGCTTTATGAGATTTATGAGTGCGTTATGAGATTTTTTTTATGAGTGCGTTATGAGATTTTTGTATTCTTCAGCGATTAATTGATTTAAAAAGAACACAATGAATATACAATGCATCGCATGATAGAAAAATGGTAAATTATGAAACTATTTTGGAATTAGTTTTGTGGAAATGCTTTTATTCAATTAATTGTAGTGAAGCAGGTATAAATCAAAGCACTATAGAAATCATAATAGAAATCACGATTTAAATCGTCCTGAATTTATTCACCACCATGCTGTTAACGCTCATGTTTTCTGGTTTGGAAGAATATTGTATTGGTCAGCTTGATACAATGTTTTGTTTTCGATATGATAGTGCTGCAGAGCAGGTTTACACAATTGTGCCGGATGCAAAAATATATTCAGTTTAGTGATTTATATTATAGGTAAATGATGAAAATATTATTAGTTATATAAACTACCATACCTTTAGCAATTCGTGTAAGATGACAACGGACATGGCAGTAAAATAGATAAAAATATCCGCAAGTTATTTACCCTTCCCACTTAGACGACTTTTTCCTAAATTGATATGTAGATCATGTGTCACTAAGTCACGGGACGTCATTTCTTCTAAATTTAGCGGAGAAACTAAATTGGTGTTGAGGGCACGTGGCGTCAATTTTACTGCTAAATCTAGTGGCCAAATTAAAATTTCGTTAAGGTCACGTGACCAAGTCACATGACATCACTTTTCCCGCTATATTTAGCGGAGAAACAATATTTTTCTATAGGTCCCTTGACGTAAAGTGACGTGACGTGAGTTCCCGCTAAATTCAGCGGGGAAATAGGTAGGGCAAAAGTCGGGACTCGGAATTCAGTTGTTCTGTTTTCTGAGATGCATTGTGGGCGCTGCAGCAGTATTTTAGGCGTTACCGAGAAAAAGTAACGAAATACGTTAATCATCACAGCAGAAAATATCAAGGCCAAACCAATCATAGCTGTCGCCCATCTTTTGTGTTCTCCTCTGCAGCTTATATGTAACATTGCATCAGCAACTACTACTTTACCCCATGGCACGAAAATTCCAAGAGTTGCTGTTTTGCACAAAGCCCTGGTTCTGTTGACAACATTAAAAACTGTAGGCTCAGATCCGTACTTCCTTTGGTTTTTAAAGTATTAGAACATCAGATAAAAAGCACTTCTGCAAATTTTTGAATCATAGAAATGTCTTTGTAATGCAGCAATACGGTTTTCAAGAAAAAAGTCAACAGAACTGGCGTTACTTAGTATCAAAGAAAATTAATCAACATTTTAAAAATAAACTATTTACCACTGGAATATTTTTAGACTAGAAAAGCGTTTGATTTCACTAAGCATGATATATTGTATGAGAAACTACCGTTTTATAGAATACGAGGTGTTGGTACGTACGTAGTTACTTATCTTGCCGGTCACAATACACGTGTTTTAATGGATACCGGTACCAAGCCAGAACAAATTTCGCATGGGGTTCCACAGCGGTTTATTTTAGGTCCTCTGTTTTTTATTATTTAAATTAATGATATTGTACCTATCGTAAACACTCCTGAAATAGTTTTTGTATGCCGACGATACAAGCTTTTTTTTTTCTCGTCCATTTTTACATCATCTAGAAGTTACGGTTCACACATGGCTCAACGAGTTATCGGTGTCGCTTGACCACAATCACCTTCAGTTAAACGTTACGAAAACAAAATATGCAAGTTTTAAGCCACGAGGTAAACCTGACGATTGTGAAATTGTTTTTAAAAATTCCAAGACTCGGTGATCGAGCGTGTAATCGTTTATGAGTTGTTAGGAGAAGTTTAAGCTGGACACCTCATATAAATAAAATGCATGCAAGCAGCTTGAGATCTATTGGTATTTTATACAAAATTAGATAGCTGGTTCCATGCTGGTTAAACCGTCAGTTGCACAATGCTTTAGTTACTTTCATCTCCATTACTGTTTATTGGTTTTCTTGTTCAACAGCAACAAAAATATTGATAGGTTGTTTATTTTGCAAAAGCAAAAGCTATACGTTGAACAGAAAACCTTGAGCATACTGACCACACAGCACCATTCTTTTGGAGCGCAGATCTTAGCCGCCCGTTTCTGGCTTGAGCAGCGTCGGCGTAACCGTGAGATGACGTGACCCCCGTGAGGTCACGTGACACCAGTGACATCACTTGACCTCCGTGAGGTCACGTGACACTGGTGACGTCACATGACCTTCGTGACGTCACGTGACCCTCGTCAGGTGAGGTGACCCCGTGAAGTCACGTGATCCCCATGAGGTCACGTGACTCCAGTAAGTTCACGTGGCCCCGGCGACGTCACCTCACCCCTTGAGGTAACATGTCCCCGTGAGGTCACGAGGGTCACGTGACCTCACGGTTACGCCGAAGGCCTCGCCGTCGCAGTCGCCATTGGCGTGACTCTGAGCAGTAGCAGGCAGGATGAGGAGGTTAGGAGGAGGGAGGAGTATACGCTCCCCTCAGTACCCTTCCCTCCTTCTCCTCAAGAGCTGCGCTCTAATTCGGTTTTACAAGGAGTTGCACACTCTAAAAAAATTCCGTGAGTCAACTTTCCTGCACAACACTCGGAGAACCAATCAGCGCTACTTATGCAGGCAGCTCAGCGAATGATGATACCGCAGCATATGTTTCGACCAAAAAAGGCAGTCTGAGTTGTGACATTAAGCAACGCAAGCCTGACGTTTTGCATTGATTAATGACACAACTCGGATAGCGTTTTAGGTCTAAAAATATGTTTCGGCATCGTCATTCGCTGAGCTGCCTCCGCAAGTTGCGGTGACTGGCTCTTCATGTTTTGTGCGGGAAAGTAGACGTACGGGCGTTTCTTAGGGTGGAAGCGGCTTTCGTATTTTAAACATAGTTTTCTTGCCACTGAAAACAATAAAAGGCTTCAACTGTTTTTTGACGCACATCTTCCTAGTAATACACAATGCAATCTACGACACGGCTCCTATAAAGTAACTTGGTCTAAGACGAACTATGGGCATTCACCAGTTAGCATACTTGATACCTGATTTCTTAAATAAAACACCAGCCGTTAGGAAAACAATCTCAGGTTGTGGAACAAAACACAGCTTTAAAATTACTCTACAGCGGGACCTTGTCTCATGTCATGTTGAGTAAATACTTTTAGATTATATTTTCATTGTGTATGAGTTGAATTACCTGTCTCATTTATTTCCAAAGTATTAAGTGCACTGACGATTGTATAAGCGTTGTACAAAACATGCTGTGTTGATTGTTGCTGATGTGCTATTTTATCTTCTTGTAATCTTTAATGATCATTGTTGTTTTTTTCGCCTGCTCAGCATTGTAAACGGGTGATAGGCCCGCGTCAGGCAGAGCTAATCTGCCTTTTGTCCTGTTACCATAGGCCTAGTGTCTCCATAAAGCCAATTCAATTCGATTAATTGGAAATGAAAGGAACGTGTTACAGTTACCGATATAAACTAACGCACGTTATCTTGGCTTTTGTTTTTTAGTTATGAATTGATATGTTTTGATAATTTCACGTTACAGGTGTACTTAATCGCCATATTTCTAGTAACATTATGTCCATGCAGACACTGAACATAATTACTTTATCTTTTTATGGCTTCACCCAAATATTCACAAAAAAAGCGAAGAAAAACGCAAAAAAATCACTTAGCTTCGCGCCTTGAAGCTCGAAAGAATATTTGTGTAATTTTGTTTAAACTTTTAGGAAGTAAAAGTAACTAGTAACGTAAGTACATTACCCGTTACTGTTTTGAAAAGAAGTAACGAGTACGTTATGTGTTAACGAAAATAAGTAACGCGTTACCGGTAACGTCGTCACTTGTAACGCGTTACCCCAACGCTGGCGCTGAGTCATAAACTCAAGAAAAGAACGTTGCACTCCGAAGTAGAACACGACCCAATCAACAGTGAGACATCAGTCAGGGATGATGTCCGGCTTTTTATAAAGGAAACAGAGAGAAGAAAAGCGCCCTTACGTTGAAGGTTACAGATGTCACTAAAGACGGCACAAAGCAAACGGAATGGTTTCGTCTCGTTGCCGTTACAACTCATTAGGATACGCGGCTACGATATTGACTGAAGAGGACACCGTGAAAAGCAGATCCCGTAAGTTGCTATATTCGATTTCTGCTTGTCGGTCTCTTTATGCATGATAGAAACCACTGCTATTTATATCGTTTCTTACTTACTCTTATTAGCGCCACCAGGTGCATGCTTAAGGACCATTAACATGCCATTGCACATTTACGCTCCTTTTACTTATAGGCGACCATAACCATGCAACAGGCGAGCAGAGGCTTGTGAGGGACCAGCTGCGCTTGGTGCTGAAAACGTCAGCAGCACCCAACCCGAATACACCCATGCCAAGGTTGTTTAAGAAGGAACTTCTCGAAACCTGCTCTGCAGTTTCCTTACAAATTATTATATCTATCACGCCTCCAAAGTATTAAGCAAAGTTTGCTGAACAAAAACACTAAGATTCCTTTAGGTGCCAGATGAAGAAGCAGCAGATGTACCCACGTTGGCCAGCCTGAAGGATTCGATGTATCGAGAAAGGCGCTCATCGCAGCCACCGGCGGTTCCTTCATCAGCCGACACTCCGCAAGACAACGACGCCCACAAAAAGACAAAAATAGCAGAGCCCTTCTTCATCGTCCACGACCGCTGATACCCTCGTGTTGAATAGTTGCCTTCGCAACACGAGATGGCACGCAACGGCTGTCGTCAGTTAAAATTATTTTTTTTTCCGGACGAGACTTTATTTGTTCTACTATCGGGGAAAAATGAAATGCGAACAGAGGAGCGTGTGGCTCGCGGTACAGGCTGCGCCGCCTGGAAGTGAGCCCAGGAGCGAGGGTGCGTGGCCTACTCCAACGTGTTCACGCCCCTCCCTCTGCGCTCCCCAAGCTTCAGCAGTGCGCCTCTTGGTGTGCTGAAAGCTATCACCGCTATCCTTGCTGGCTCTGCGCGTGCGGTGCAAAGAAGCTCGCCGCATTTGCCGAACAGGCAAAGATAGCGGTGACAGCTTTCAACGCACTGAGAGGCGCACTGCCGAAGCTGGGGGAGCGCCAATCGAGGGGCGTGAACACATCGAAGTAGTTCACGCACCCTCGCCCCTAGGCTCACTTCCAGGCGGCGCAGCCTGTACCGCGAGCCACGCGCTCCTCTGTTCGCATTTCATTTTTGTCCGATAGTACCTTACATGTGTGACCAACTTGTAATTCTGCATGTTGTAATTGACGGAGTGCCTAGCGCAGCCGTTTGATTTCTGTTGTCGGGTCGGCTAGCTACAAACTTTTGCCCGTGCGTTTGAAGGGCTATAATTACATTCACATTTGCTGGGATTCCTTCCTTGACCCCTGAAAATTTCATGACGGATTTTGAGCAGGCGCTTTTTGGCGGTCTGCGCGTCGTGTTTTCTCAAGCTGCTCATCGCGGGCGCCATTTTCATTTTAGCGCAAAAAATGTGGGCTTCTGTTCAGGGGGCTGGGCTCTAAAACGCATATTCAAGAAACAGCCAGCTAAGGGCGTCATTCATAAGCTCGCGGCATTTTCCTTTGTTTCGCCTTCGGACATCCCTTGCCCCTGGGCGTTTCTGCGTCGGTGCGTATATTGGTCGGTGTTCCGGAGCTTATTGGATTACTTGATTACTTTGATGCGACTTGAGTGAGGGCATTTTCCACCGGAACGGTAGCACCATCACGGGAACAGGAGATCCAGAACCAACATTTATTTGGAGGCATGGCAACGAAAAATTAAAGCCACGTCGGGAAGATCGCACCCGATACGCTTCGCGTTCGTTCATTTCATCGAGAGAGACGAGGTCCAAACAAGAGTCATCTTGCTTCAAGTTGGAAACCGGGGAGCCGTACGCGCGCGAGGCCGCAAGTGGGCTAAAAAAGTCAGAAAACTGGGGGAGAATGAAGTACGTCTTCACAGTGTCGTCATTTCGCTTTTTTTTTCATTTTTGAACTATGCTCAAGCTTTTTATGAAATATAGGCATTGCTGAGAGCTTTAGTCGGAGAAATGAGTGTGTGACAAAAGTTGCAGTCGATTCTTTGTACCAGTGTGTGATGTGTGAGAAATAAAACCAAGGTACATTTGTTGCAAACAGGAGGTATCCCTCTAATCGAATGCAGAAAAATAGTTTCGAACAAGCCTGAGAGGAGGGAGGGGAGGGGAAGGGTGCTAGTGCGTGCCTGTACACATATCTTATATCTGGTGGTATGTTGGGGCCCCGAACAAGGTAAGAAAGGAGCGTCGGTCTGTGTTGCGAAGAAGGGTTCTATGGTTCGGTGACGGTATCAAAGAAACGACTTATTTGGGCCATGACCTTGCACTGTTTTAATGTCGCGATTACATAACACTGTGGAAATGAATAAGAAAAGAATGAGATATGACTCAATGTGATAGTGCCAATCAAAAGCAATTGGGGATTTGTCTGACCAAATCGCTTCTGTTCGCGCAGTCAAAGCCGTTGGCTTTATTTCGAAGTAACCATTCGTTTTATATTTCAATTTTGTACAATTTTTATTTTTGTAATGACAGATGGCGTTGTAAAAACAGAACTAGCTCCTTTCTAATTCGTTTTCCAAAGGTCCGTATGTTTCTTTTAGCTTATTTTACTTAGAAGACTCAATGCCAAGTATTGCACAATTTTACAAACAATTAGACCTAGAAACATCATTGCATCTAGGAAGTACTACTTTTCGATGATAACCAAGCACCATTTTCAACGGTGGTCTAATTTCTGATTGAAAAAGTAATAAAATATAAATATTCTCGTTTAATTCTTTATGTTTACAGACGAAAGCAGAGGAGTATTTTATTGAGGAGGAAGATAACCTAATCGCAGCGATCGAGTCACTAAGAGCCTTTGGACCATACACTGCAAGCACCACGTTCGCAAGGCCCGCCGATTTCTACGTGATGCTCGTTGGGTAAGCAAGATCACGTAATTGAGCCTGAGGTCTAGTTGCGCCGTGAGGGAGAGATAACATGTTCCAGTTCCTTATGGCGATTCAATGCTCCCGAAGGATATGTGATAGATTACGGCGGTCGTGCGACAATTTTCGGACTTAACAATAAATTACGCACTGCTGAGATCATATCTTTGACTTCCATAACCTCTCAAAACAAATTAGCTTTTATTTCAACTCAAAAGCAGGCGTAGAATTTGTTTTTCGTACAGAACCGAGCACAGTTAGCTTTCAACTCGTTGCCGGAACAAGTGGCCACATGATCTTCTATTACGGATTCGAGGCAGGCAAGTGTCACAACCTTGGCAAAGGCCGGTGGGGTATTACTACAGGGGGATTCAAGGAGAGGCCAGGCTCTTTATATCGACCGCAAAATTCGGTTTCTTATCTTATCGCGTTCCGATTTTGTACGGCGTGGGCCACAGGTGGTGCATTTTTTCTATAAAATTCACAAAAAAGCGAGCTTACCCGAGCAAAAAGTAAAGAAAGAAAAAAGTGAAAGCCGTTTACAACTCCCTGTAACGCCGAATTTGAGCGCAGCTCTTGAGGAGGAGGGAAGGGTACTGGGTGGGTGGGTCACGTGACGATGCCGATGTCGTTATCAGTGACGTCACTGCTGACGTCATCGGTGACGATAACGATGCGGATACCGATGACGTCATCAGTGATGATGACTATGACGATGCGGATGCCGGTGATGTCATAAGTGACGTCACCGATGACGTCATTGATTACGATGCGGATGCCGGTGACGTCATCAGTGACGTTACTGGTGACGTTATCAGTGACGATGTGACGATGCCGATGTTTTATCAGTGACGTCACTGCTGACGTCATCAGTGACGATAACGAGACGGATACCGATGACGTCATCAGTGATGATGACGATGACGATGCGGATGCCGGTGATGTCATAAGTGACGTCACCGATGACGTCATTGATGACGATGCGGATGCCGGTGACGCCATCAGTGACGTCACTAATGACGTTATCAGTGACGATGTCATCGGTGACGTCACTGATGACATCATCAGTGACGATGACGTCATCGCATCGTCATCAGTGATGATGACGATGACGATGCGGATGACGGCAACGTCATCAGTGTCGATGACGTCATCGGGGGGTCACGTGACCTCGGGGGAGGGGGTCACGTGACCTCGGGGGAGGGGGTCACGTGACCTCGGGGGAGGGGTTCATGTGACCCTGAGGGGGGTCACGTGACCTCACGTGACCTCTGGGGGGGTCACGTGACTTGGGGAGTCACCTGACCTCTGGGGGTCACGTGACCTTGGGATGACCTTCGTGGACACGTGATCGTGCGGTGACCTTGGGGGTCACGTGACCTTGTGATGCCCTTGGGGGTCACATAACCTTGGGGTGACCTCTACTACGCCGACGGCGACGCCGCTGAAGCCGGGAATGGGCCCCTAAGAGCTGCGCTCTAAAAGGCTCAGCTCTTATGTGAACGCAGCGAAGCCACAGGTCTTAAAACAACACGGCGACGTTTCGCACGGGAGATAAGAGATGGCGCAAGCGGTCGCGACGCCAACTGCCGCCAACGAACGAGCATACGACATCTTTAGCAAACAAGGAACTGTACTTTCTACGCTGTCGCCGCCTGCGGAACGCGTGTCGCTTTTGAGTCGAAAAGATCGTCTGCTAAAGACGCCGGCTCTCGGCGCCGTATGCTCGTTCGTTGGCGGCGTTCGTTGCGCCATCTCTTTTCTGCTGTGCGAAACGGCGCCGTGTTGTATGAAGACCAATGGCGTCGCTGCGCTTCCATAGGCGCAAAGCATTTTTCTTTCTTTAGTTTTTCCTCAGTTCAATTCGCTCTTTGTAAATTTTACAAAAAAAATGCACCATTTGTGGCCAACGCTGCTCAAACCCGTAGCACGATAGGATAAGGAACCGAATTTCGCGGTCGATTTAAAGAGCCTGGCCTCTCCTTGAATTACCCTGTACAGTTGGGCGATTCACTGTACCGCAGTGATTAGACGCAAACTACTACTCAAATGTTCGTCGAGCTGTTTTTTTCTCACGAGCCAATCTCGAGTGATCACTGAGTGCCCGTGTCGAATACTCGAGCCGCCTTCGACACTTTACCCCATATGGTGTGATCCCCGTAACTACGTCGTTAATTTTTTCGAAGCAGAATAACACTTTACCAATACACGGAAGCCGTTGTGCTAGTAGTGTTTCTTGGGTGTACAGTAGGATATATCGAAATGTTTCCGAAATGAATATGGAATGAAAACAAAACCATTGCAAGTTGTGGTATTTGAAAACAGAATCCCCTCCAGGATGAACGCACTTGATGCGAGGTCTTTCGAGCTTTTCTATTCATTCTTGGATCGGAATTGTTTAGAGACCTGCAAATACGGAATTGAATTCCTCTGTTACATTTTCATTCAACCAAAATCTCTTTCTAGTCAAGACATATTGACTTTTGGGAAAAATATAAAGTGTGAGGGAATTCAAAGTTCCATTCTGCTATGTTTTTTGTAATCGGAGCAAATACCGAATGAGATGATTTGCTACGCATTAAGAAAATGCGACACCCATCTTGCGAAAAGCTTTCTGTTTTGAATTCGATTCATTATGTAAAATGTTATCTACCTGGTGACAAGAGATGCCCAAGGCTTCCTCTATTTTACGCACCTTTATTGGGCGACATGCAAAACGTTTCCTCTACAGTGTCTGATGTGCTGCCCGTTTCAATGTGTAGCGAACCTGATTCTTCGCTTAATATGTGCCACAATGCTGGAGAATCGAAACCCCAAAAACTCACTGTTGGAAATGAAGACGATAAATATCAAGGGCATCAAAGCTGTATTTATTTTCCTTTTTGTCCTGTTTATATATAATATGACCATTGGGCCTTTGATTTTACTTTTGATTAAAAATGCACGAGGCTGTTTCACTCAAACGCTCGTCAAAACTAGACTAGAAGATAAATCGATTTCATATTTACATTCACTTCGTTTGATTTAGTTGGATTCCGGAATGTTTTCACTATGTCCTTGCACACGAGAAGGTAAAGAGAGCGCACACACGAACGGCATAGAGAACCCAGCACGAGCGCTAGAACAACGAACCTTAACAAAAAACCGAAAAAAGTCTACTCGATCATAAACAACCTTCCCATATCCTAAAATTGGGCGTAGTAAATGTTTGTAAGGAGGCAGTTTTTTGCTAGGTGAAAAACACCCGAGGATGATTTGTTTTAACCTCCACAACGTGACCTGCAAAGCTTTGATATGTTTTTCTTATGTCATGCGTTTCATTCGTAATACTGGCAGATAAGTGTTCCACTCATTATATGCTAGTACCATCTAGATTACGGGTTCAAAGCAATAATACATTTTCATGTTTTCTTGAAAAACAGACATCTTTATTTTTATTTCGGCATAGTTCAGTTATTAGGAGGCGGTATCTAGCTATACACATATGTGTTTATATCTGTCTAACCGATATGTGTTCAAGAAAGGACACATATGCGCTGATATCTGTCTCCCCCTTGTCTTCGTGGTCTCTGGGCTGTATTTACCTTACCTAGTGATGAACAAACTCGCCTGCATCGCCACCTTTGCTACCCTCGTACTTCGGTCCGACTCGTTCCAGCAAGCTTGTGTAAAAAGCATTTCAATCCGAAATTGTAACATGCCCTCTTTTTTAAGTGCCGCTTAACTTGGCTTTACGGCAACGCGACAAGAGACGTGTAAAAAAGCTTCGTTGCCCCTCAAAACGAGGGGTAGATGTGCATAATTTAGTCTAATACGCGCTGCATGCTGGAAGTTATTCATGTATTATTTCCGAGGATATTAAGACCCTTTATTTATGCGAATCCCAGTGATCTCAAATTGTCAGTATTAGGCTGTTGTGACAGCTTCTTTGTTACGTCCCCATCGCCGTGTAACTCACCTGCAGAGACTGCATAAATGTAGCTTTCACTGCTTTTCTAAGAAAGGACATGTAAAGCCTAAAAAGCACAAACTATATGTACATACACCGTTTCACGTGATTAATGTTCACAGCAGCAGGAATGCGCATAATTATTATTTTCATATTTGCATTTCAGGCGCAGCTTAGGGAGACGTGACAAGTACAATAAGAAATTATATTCTGATATTAACGGTAAGAGGGTGGGGTCAGAAGGTGCTCCGGACCACACATTTATGCTGAATCTTGAGAAAATCGGAGTTTAACCAATTATTTCCGAGAGATGTTTAACGAATAACGATGGACATTCGCCGTTTCTGCTAGTTAGTAACACGAATCACTGAGTGGGATTTTTAAGTTGGTATCAGTTTTCACAGAAGATGACCTTGACTGAATAAAATTAACATTTCTTGCTTTGAAGCAGTTGGAGAAAGTCAAGTTCAAAATCTTTTTAAAGCACGTTTTGGCCACTTAGTTCAGAAATAAAATTTGACATGAAGGGTTGTCGTCAGATGATGGTCATAAAAATCACATTCAACAAATATCTCTTGAAATTTTCACTTCTATTCGTGGTGATCTTTCTACAACACGAACCGCGAAAATCAACAACAAATTATGACTACATTTTTATTCTACGTAAAACTGTAAGACTTGAAGTGTACGCGTGTCCGCAAAAAAAGTGTTTTTCATGACAAGACAGCCTATGCATTGCCAAACGCTTAGTGCCTTCCAAATGGAGCTCTAACGGTACAACCTAATGCCAAAGTTTTAAAACTCACTCTTTGCGAATTCGAAAGTTAGAAGCAATTTTTTTAAATTTTACACTGGCTAAATGACTCCCGTTTTTGGCAGCCGACGCCACTCATTTTCATGCGTTGCTGGACTTCGTCGACTGCCATCGTCTTATTGAGAATTTCCTAAAACTGCTCATAACATTTGAGTCAGCAAGTTGTGAAACTTTGGCATCAGGTTCGAGCACGAGCGCTACACTTGACCGAAGACTCAGCGTTTAGTAATTCGTAATTTAGCTTTGCGCTGAAAAAATTAACTGTAGATGTTTGTTTGTGTGTTTGCTTTGCTTGTACCTTTCTGAAAACAAATTGTCCCTGTAAGCACGCAGCCCCACTTCTAGACACGGCTTGTTTCCTTGGAATTTGAGACTTTTGCGCAAGCGGTCATGCCTCGGCTAAATATTAACTTTAAGTGGCTGAACGTCTCATAATTCTAAATAGCTGCTGTTCCAAAAAGGGGTTTTTTCACATCCCAGCGTATTCTTACAGGTTGAAAGCAACGTTATTGAACGTTTTTCGTAAGCAACAGATGGAGTATTATTTCCAGGTCTCGCCTATACTGGAATGGTCTGCGTGAAAGGCTGGAATG
The DNA here is from genome assembly GCF_016920785.2 of Ixodes scapularis. Taxonomy (NCBI): domain Eukaryota; kingdom Metazoa; phylum Arthropoda; class Arachnida; order Ixodida; family Ixodidae; genus Ixodes; species Ixodes scapularis. The sequence continues at coordinate 59,234,454 of NW_024609881.1, forward strand.
TGGCTATGTGCGAGGAAGAACCTCCTCTGTTCTATGGATTCACCACAATAACCCACGAAATCGGGCATTTGTAAGTATCTTGTCGCTTCCTCCATAAACACATGTGCCAAGCGTACCACCCGGGAAAAGCTTTTTTAGTCACCGTTAATAAATCCCATACCATTCATCATCGCTACGGACAATGCATTATGGGCCGATAAAAAGCGTAAGCATAATGAGCCTTGCTTTGCGTTTGCTAATTTGTCCCTGATTATAGTGCTGAGCATTAGATGGTTTTCATAGCATGAACATTATTTTCGCAGGCTCGGGAGCATGGACGATGGAAGTGGTCCCTGGACAAAAGTCCCGAATCATCCTGGTGCTCTTGCCTGCAAGTCCCCAGATCAATACATTATGAGTCCTGTACTGAAACGTGGACCGCCTTTCGCGTTTTCGCATTGTAGTGAGGCGCAGATGGAATTTGTTATGAAGTACGTATTTGCTTGAACTTTCTTAGGCGCTGGCATCATCGAACCTTTATTTTCCTTTGGACCCGTGACATTTCCTATGCTATTATTTCACCCTAACTTTGAATGCATCGTTTGCCAGTTAACGGGGATGTTACTTCCAATCGTAGTTACTTAAATCGTAGTTCACTTAAAAGGCAGCTAAATCCACCAAACGAATGACGACGCTAAAAGCGTTACCATAATACCGGCACCATGTTCCTTAAGCTGTCAGGGATAGTTGAAAGAAACTTGCAGCTCACCTGTCATTGGAGAGGCAACGAGGTTGCAAGTTCACAACGAAAATATATTGTATTGTGGTTGTGCTCTTATTATCGCTATAAACAAATTATGTGCATTATACCGAATTGAAGAAACATCAAAGCGTTTACCAAACGGTAGCTGAATTCATTAAACGTGACAAATAATTTTTCTTTTTAGAGTAATAGTACGTCCGTCGTAAGCGAACTGAACCGAAAGAAAGATTACAATGTTGATTGATTCGACGCCCTTAAGTCCCGGTCACACTGAGGCAACACAAGAAAAACGCGTTTCTGGTGACCCTCTCACATCGCGGCAACAAGAACAGCAGGGCAACACATTGCTGTCACCCGGAATCCGTGTTGGCCGATGTGTTGTCCGACCACCCTATCACACCGCGCTGACGGCGGGCCCAACGCTTGGAACACTCCGCCATCTTGATTGTTTACCTTCGTTCGTGTGTGACGAGGCGTCGCCGGATATGCCACTATTCAATGTGCTACAGCGTTTGAAGGGCCGGAAGTTGCTACGGGGCGACATCAACTAATGACTGTGGCTAGAAAACTTGACACGGGGAGTATTTTCCACCCTTCATTTTATGAAGATGTTCTTCATTCGCTGACAACGATTTAGCCCTATAGGAGGAAAATGAAATCGCCGATATATGTTAGGAATCTACGACATCGTATAAGTTGTTTCTGTTCAGTTTTTTTTTTCTTTCATGCAACCCTATTTCTATACTGCTCAGTGTGACAGGGCCCTGAAAAATTTTGTTGGCAAGGATTTTGGATAATGACTCCAATTAAAGAGGCTTAGTATATTGGCTGCCTTCTGCTAGTGGAAGGATGCTTTTCTCTCTTTCTTCGTGTGTGTTCATTAAAAATTTAAATGTTGTATTATTAATCTAATCTCATGAATCAGGGAAACACCGGTTATGAAAATAGGCCCTGGCAAAGGACAAACAAATATCTCCAAACACAGTTAATTTCTCCTAGCTGTGTTGAGATTTGTGTTTGTCCTTTGTTCCCTTGTTCTTTTTCTACAGCAATTATTTTCATCATGCTTTTCTAGCTCGCTTGCACCTTTGCATTATTATCATTATCATAATAACCTTGATAGGCAGCCCTTTTACCCTTCCGTATTGAAAAATCTCAGTTGTATGAGAAATTTCTCCGTCCAATAAACACATAAGAATCATACAAGATATGTAAGAACATATAAGAACTATATAAGATGTATAAAAAACTTGTGAAAAGTTTTTCATATGTTCTTATGTGTCTTTTATAGTTTTTACGGTTCTTATATGGTTCGTATATTTTCTTATATATCTTATGTGATTGATATGTGCGAATTGAACACAAGAAATTTCTCATACCAGTGGCTTTTTCACTAGGGTTGTTGGTGTTCGACCGGCGAGAGTTGATAAAACCCGTTTGCTCTACTCACGCCTGACTCCTTTTTAGCTCAGTAGGTAGAGAGCTCCACTGGAAATAGAGAGGTCCCTGATTCGATACCAGGACCAGGCCGATGTTTTCTGTCGCGCACCGGTCACCTAGCTGTGTTTGGAGATTGGTGTTTGTCCTTTGTCCCCGTTGTTCCTCTTCTCCAGGGAATATTTTCATCACTCTAGTGCAGCTCGCTTGCACCTTTGGATTAATTGCATTAACATAAAAGCCTCCGTATTTCTCCTATTGCACACACCCAAATTTCTATATATTATTATTTTAAAACATATAATGATCGATTCGTGTTTGTTTGCAGGGCACATGGAGAGCAATGCTGGAAAACACAATCCGACGGTGACTTATTTAACGTCACCAAGGAGGTTGCGAGCCGTTTCTTAACACCGGAAAGGTTTTGCCGACGCATTCACTCGGAGGAATTTTATTCGGCCGTGAGCATCACACCCATTCCCCTTTGTTCGTCTCCCTGAAATCCGATCAAGGAGAGGATTTCAGGGAGAGGAAAGGTAAATCCGCAGCATGCTGCAGGTCTGTCCAAACAGGACACGTTATGTGCAGCCACAGTATTTGCTGTCGCTGCAAATGAATGGTCTCATGCCGTTCCAATCCGCATGCAAACGTTTTTCTTTTTTTTCTTTTTTTGCTGGGGGAATTGCTATTCACGACATGGGTTCTTGGAGAGAGGTTTTAAGGGTGCTGATTACGTGTATTTGGAGTCACACGCTATGCTGGCTGTCGTCAAGACCCCACTGATGTTGGGAATCGCCAATCGTCTGAAAACAAGGGAGAGAAGGGGACGATAGTGGAGAGGCGAAGAGGAAAGGCGTGCTGTTTGTATGGTTAATGCCCGCAGCAAACTTCACGCCTTTTAGAAGCGTGCACACTTTTTTTTCCGTGCACGACATTTTTTTTTTGTTTTGGAAACCCTTGAGTCGGTGCCCTAATAAACACGTTTCCAATAAGAAAAGTTACCTTTTAAGTAATGCCAATTATGTTTGTGCTGTGTCATGAACATACGTTACGTCTCAGGCTCGCATAGAGCTACGTTCTTTATGGTTCGAAAAGCACAATCTCAATTTTTTTCTTTGCAAGAAAGAAAAAGGACATGTTTTAAATTTGTTTATTCACATTAATTCAAACGCCTCTTAGGTATCGCATATATAAGGACTAAACCGTTGGTTAGGAAGACGTGAAATCGCTAAACATGTACCGGAAATAGAAAAAAAAGAAAGGGACGTGAAATCGCTAAACATGTACCGGAAATAGAACCTACTTCACAACACATTATCTTCCATAAATAATAATGCAAGTACCACTAAAGTTTAATGTTTTCACCCAGTAAGAGATCTTACAGGCCCATAGATATAAAATTTGTCAACACCTCCTTATTCGCTGACCATCTATCTCAATTGTAAAAAAACATTGCTTTTGGAGACCTTCAGACATTTGCTGTAGTGTCTTTGCTTATGTGCACATATGTTCTACAGAATTTGATATCTAAATTAATATTGTAAAAGTAATCAAACTTTTGTCCTACAGCAAATATTTGAAGTTAACTGCCTTTCTTGCCACAAATAATTTCAGAGTATGAAGAACTGCGTCATAAAGTGCCGTCATTCGAAAACCTTTTGGTCCATAACGGAGAACTACCACTTCGCTCCATTTGGCTACCCATGCGGGCATAATGGCGAGGTAGGATATCCAAGATACTTTCTTTTTAAGATTTCAAGGAGCTTGGGGGGCATAGGTGTTTCTGATGAGTGCTGAGAAGGGAACCTGTCAGTTAGGGGAGCTAGAGTACCAACAACATAAGAAACGCATTAAGTGCCGGGTACTGAACATCTTACTATTGTTCGGTAGCCAATAAGATCAGAGGATAAGAGCGTCGAAGAGCCGATGACGCTCTCAGGATCAAGACCATAATGGTCCACATCCTGCAATCATTCAGCTGACAGCGACTCTATGTGTGCTTCAAGAACGGCTTACCAGTATATATTCTCCTAGGGAACACTAGGTAGATAATTAATGTTATATATATTCTTAGTTAGCTTGACTCTTTAGAGGTGCAAGTAATATCCGGCTCCAATTGATCTTTAGTGATACTCCGACTGTTCTTTTAGGCTTTTTGGATTTGTTTTCAAAAAGGCTGTGATTGCTACACTACTAGTCTGCCATCTGTAATGGTGCAAAAATTATAATGTCGTCCAAGCGACCTACAAAGTACACCTGAGTAACCCAGGGCGGATAGGTTGGGCAAAAAAAACGTGAACTTTTCTTTGTTTCACCATCAGAGGAAGATAAGCTCCTCTACTCTCAGTGATTAGACGTTTCCTTTTCCCGACTGTCCTCTTCTCTGAAGCTCCCTCTGGCATTGTGGAAAGAGTGAAGGAGTTCGTGAAAGAGTTTAATGTGCAATTTTTAAATCTACCCTTCTCGAAACCATTTTTAAAATATAATTTAGGCCTTTTTTTGTAAAGGTTTATGGGGCGGGTTTATTAAAATGATGGTTTTTCAATGTATGGTAAAAATCGGACAGTTAAAATTTGGCATCGAATGTAACGAGACAACTAAGCCTCTCCCAGTTTTGCAATACAAGCGGTACATCAATAAATTTTTTTTAGAACTGAGATCAAAATTCATATTTCACATGTAGCTTGAAAGAAAGATACAGACACTCAAAAGGTTCTCTGAGATTCTATCGGGGTACATGTGTACCGCGACACTGCTTAGTTCTCTCTATCTCCGATTCCACATTGAACAGCGAGGATCACCAGCAAGAGCAGTCTTTCGAACTACGTAGAAGAAAAAAAGACCGCAGATTGACCAAACACCGCTTACAAATTTTAAGCATTCTTAGTCTGATGTTAATTACCAACAACTCTTTGACGTGAAGCTCAAAATAATTGGAACTGTGCTGTCTGATTGCTCGTTCGAAGCAACCAAACCCATTCGGCATGCCACATGTTGCTCGCACACACATTATAACCGGACGGAAAACAAATAAGGAGAGTTCTTCACAAATAGCGAACAGGTCAAACCTACGTAAAAGTGATATTGACGCAGGAGGCGCTTCTTCTATGTCAGTATTTAGTGCGTATACGTGTATGTTTGTCTTGTCTTAAGTTGTTCGCACATGAATACACATATGTACTACAACTATATATTTTCAGACTTATCTTCTCGCTAACCTTGTCCGATTTTTTAATGCTTATTTTTAACGTATATCATGCTCCAAAAACCGAAACCAGATTAGTACGCGTAATGGAGAGATCCTACTTTAAATCTTCTGCGTGGTGCTTAGAATCGCGTAGCAAGCATAAATTAACGGCTGGTTAATATTCCTCGGTGTCTCGCCGCGACAAATTTGAGAAATCTGATATGAAAATTGTTCCCTCTTTTTCAGCGGTGCTGGTTTGGAAAGTGCAAAATTATTGCTAGTGAGCTGTCTTGAACAGTTACAAGGTGGAAAATTGCTGTCCCAAATATCCATGCCTTTGAAGAAGTATAAATTAAAGCGTTTCTTTTTGTCTTTCGCATTGAGTGTTATATGAGAAAATAACCATAATAAATATAGGCATTTACAATATCTTTTTACAATAAAATATCTATTAGAACGTTTTATTACCTTCATTTAGCTTTAGCTGCGAAAATAACACGAAAAACGAAATACAGAGACTTGACCGACCGGGTCGTTTTTCTTTAATTTTAGTAGAACTGAAAAGATTCTTCGCGGCAGCCATTAGTCCATGTCCTGATATCTGCCGGACTACAAATCAATGAAGAGCGAGAGCACTGCAGCAAATTGTGTCTGATCATTCGAGGCAAATCCATTTTATTTATCAATTGCCCCAGAATACAAAACAGCGGACACTTATAAAGCATTTGTTTCAGTTGCGCATGATAGCTTTCTGGTTATCGCGTATCTTCTCGCGCGTGTCAGCATATTTTGTCGACATTGAAATCCAACGTCTTCATCACGAGACAAAAAAAAAAAAAGTGAGCAAGAAGTAAATCAAAGGAAATGCCGTCTCATTTGAAGGAGTCATGAGTAAATTTAAAATACAAATTTAGTTCTAGAAAATAAAACCGGTTTTACTTTTTGCACAATGAAACTACGTATCTCAGAAATTTAGAGCTTCGTGAATAAAGTGAATTCAAACGCATTGAAACGCCGCTGTGTGTAGGAACCTTCTTTTTTGTTGACATCGTTTATTGCCAATCGCGTTGTGAGTGGCGCTGTTACATTACGACGATCACTAATCGTTGCGTGTCGTTGTGGCGCACCAAGTGAGACAGAACATTGTGAGAGACTAAACGCAGAGTTCAATCAGCTTTGCTAACCCAAGACGTGACACAAGTGTGGTCCTGCTCGAGGAGGCTCGGCGTGAAAGCAACACAGTCTTCGGCTCGCGCGGGGACGTGTACCGATGTTTCAGTACACCACAGGCGCAAAAGGGTCTCGGATGAAAAGCTGGATGGATGTGCCGGAAAGATCGCGGCGTGCTAGACGAGGTCTGACAAAAGCTTTTTGACATGAACGCGGAAGAGTACCAGAAACTGCAGCCGTCAGCCTAAAACCGTTTCTGCAGCTCCCTTCACGCCTGGAACCAAGAATTGCGCGACAAACCGGACAAACACATTGATTCCCCAGTTTTGTTTTTCTCAACAGAAAACAAAAACAACAACTGCACGATCTTCTGTTGATACCAAACTAAACGCTTTTCAGGTTACACGCCTCTCGGCTCTTCAGCCTTTTTCCTCTCCTCGCCCGTAGACTGAAATAATATTTTATTTTAATAGCACTAACTCGTTCTGTCAAAAAAACGTATAATTTTCGTTGCTACTAAATAAGAACAAAAACACTGAATTTTTTAAAGAACTTACAATCAAAAAAGAGGAGGAGCGGACTACGCTCATTTCAGCCAATCACCGAACGAGCCTCAATTGATGTCATGGTCCACCCATAAGCTGGATTTTGTCGCTGTCTAGGGCGCCAATCTTCTGGGTCCCGGTGTAATTGTTGCTGGTTGTTTTAAATTATTTTGTGCGCCGCGCAAGAAGGACATCGGGCTAAAACTTCGTTAAAATTACCTCCAAGACACCTGACACATATATCAATCAAGACACCCTGTTGGAAATACTTGATGATGGAAAGATTATGGAAAAAACCTCATTCAAGCGTCTCGTATTATGGGACGTCCCATACCAACCTAGTGGATTATGTCGGAACCATGAAGGCCAACGGAACCATGCATGTGAATGGAACCATGCAGGGGCACTCAACTATACAAGCGTAACGTAATCAAACAACAATTTCTCGAGGAAACCCGGTCAGTGCAATCCCTGTAGGCAGAGACTAACATTTTTAACTATTCATCTCATCATCCTCTCATCTCTCTCTTCTGACATTTATGAAGCCCCTCATCCCACCTTTTTATCCCTTAATCCTTTTCCCTGTCCAGTGTAGCGAGCTAGGACAAAAGTCCAGCCTTACCTATCTGCCTCACCCTCACCACTTTATTAATAATAATAAAAAGAAAAGTAGTATGGAACATCCTATACCAGCGAAAAGGCGATGCCAGCATGATGGAGCAATGTGGATGAATTCGCCCTCATGGCCCCACCATTCTGGTATCGCGTTTTTCAATGCGAAAGCATTAACTGTCTCATGGAGAGACCCGACGTCATCAGCTTTGAAACCATGCAAAACCGCACCTTAAAGGGGCCCTGCAATGACTTTTTGACCGGTTTTAATTGGCACCGAACATGAGCGCACTGAACGTAGTACCTTAATCAAACTTTTCTTTTCTCAAATTTCTCTTTATTTTAAAAGTTATAGGCGAATTAGAATTACAAAAACAAGCAAAAAATAACCTCCTTCGTGACGTTGTAGGTCCTGGCTTGAGTGGCCGTGAACTAGAGGAGGGGCAGTGAGCTCATCGAGCGTTCACGGTTGCCGCACTCCGGGTCAACGGCTCGAGAGGGCGCCACTAAAGCATATGTCGGATAGGCTCTATGAAGCAGGCGGCCGGGGCGGCTCGCATTGGATTTGCTGCGTGATTAAAGACTATTTCGGCATAACACTTCATGGGCCACAATCTTTACCCCGCAAACACGGGGTAAAGATCAGTTCAGAACGGGAGCCACTTCGCGCTGCCATGCCGCCAAATGGCCAAATCGCCAGCAGGGCCCGCGCCAAAGGACTTCGGAACGCTCGGAACCGGTCGGATCGTTGAGCCGGTATACGACCGCAGCGCCGCCGCGTACATCCGGGGCTTTTCTACGCTGGCCGTTCGTCGTAGCCTCATCCCACTAATTCTTTCTAGTATGCGCCGTTTTTTCCGCCGCTTGGTGGCGGGTATGTCGACGGGTCTTTTTTTGTTTCCGTACTTTATAAACTGCATTTGTTTCCTTTCTGATCTAAAATACTGAACAAAAACTTCTTGTATAAATAGTTGAAACGGTTCGCGCCACTTATATTTTGTATTTCGACTACGAAAAAGCTTTTGGCGGCTCTGACCAGTAGTAGCCTAGGACCAAACACGTCACATTTTGCGCGCTTTCGGTACCGCGGGTCGCCCTCGTCGGTGGAGGTGGTTTCCGCGCCGTCCGGTTAAAATATGACGCACTGATATTTAGTTACTCTCTCCGTGCGCCGCTGGCTTGCCCGGACCCCAAGAGACGTGGAAACCGCAAAAAAGGTAGTTGCTTAAACATGATTGCAGGGCCCCTTTAATGAAACCACGCGCAAAGCTAGCCAACAGCACCTTTTAGACTTCGGTCCTATTGGCTGGTGCGCGTTGACGAGGCTCCCATTGGCCGCTGCGCCTCAGTTTGTGTGATATCATCCTGACTCTGTCATCAGACTGTTATGTTATCAGTGATCACCGCGTTCGCTCGCCTCTTATCGGTTGTACGGCGCGTGGCAGTATATACGGCGCATGAAACAAACCAAGGGGTTCGTTCTGCTGGGAACTACGTTACTGTCTGTTCCATCTTTGCGCCGCAAGGCACACGAGATTCTGAACGATTGCTCTCCCGATGGTGCTGCGTGTCCGCGAGGCAGAGGCTTCACCGTTCCACGCCCAAAATCAGCGCGTTGTACGCCGCAGATTAAAAAAGGGAGCAAAGAGCGGCGTGCGTGCTTTCGCATTCGCAACTCATAAGAAGTGGGTAGGTGTACCTTAATCATTTCTCACTAACATACAAGGCGATTTTTTAAAGCTTTACATAATTGTTTAAAAACGTCATGAAAGCTACACTTATGTGCTTTGGGCATGTGAGTTTTACGGACAGGGGTACATAGAACAGGGGCCTAATCGTAACGATCAGTGGGATAATTACATACAACGCAAAGGTGACATTTTACGCGTTCTGTAAACAACGCTTCATTTGGGCGCGTTTCCAAGTTTCGATTTCTTATCGGAGCGCATCTCTGCGCCCAATGTCCTGTTTCCCGGGGGCGGCTTGCTCATCTCGCGGCCGCGGCCGCGGTTGCGGCCAAGAGGCATTTCTTTGTCACGTGACCAGCTCCTTGGGGACAATAAGTACCTAGCGTTTCTGCCTAACGGCTGAGAAATACGTGTCGCTTCGAGTACAAAAGTTTAAATTCGTCAGCAGAAACTGACCGCAGAGGCTTTTAACTTGAGTCCAATTAACCGTCCCTTTATACTTTAGGAGCGTCAGGTTGCGTTACTGCCAGGGAATGCAAATATGATTCAAAATAAAGAAAAATTCACGTAAGGTAAAAGCGGTGGCAGTATATTTATATACCTACGCCAGCGTCGAACGCCTTAGTCTTGCAGGTGGGCGCATCTCGGTCTTCTGCGAATGGGAAAGGAGGTGTGAAGGTGGGGGAGGAGGTTATACTAAGCTCCGCCTCCTGAGGGGGGGGGGGTTGCGGATATTAACATTTCGGCGTCGGCAAAGGCGGACGTGCTGTAGCAGCTGTGGCTGTAGCCGTGAATCCTTCACCTGGTTGCTGGTTAAAAAAAAGTGAAAAGAACGTTCTGCTTCATTCCTGTGTGATTTAAAGGTCGGCTAGGATCAGGCGCTGCCCAAGGGGCAGTGTTACCATGGGTAATAAAAACTTGCTGCGTTTTAGGGTATGGTGGGCGCATTCACGACGGTGTGTCGCATTTTAAATTTTTGGGAGGATTGATAGATTGAGACCACTTTCTTGATTCGGTGGATGGTGGTGCATATCCGTTCTTAGTTGGTGGAGCGACTTGTCTGGTAAATTCCGATAACAAACGAGACTCTATCCTATTAAATAGGTGCGTGGTTCTCTGCACCTTGCACCCTTAGAGGGACAAGCAGCTCCTGGCCGCACAAAAAAAGACCAAGAACAGGTCTGTGATGCGCTTACATATTGGGGGCCGCACGCGCGCTCCACTGAAGGAAGCAGCGTCTTTTTATCCCTGTCTGTGAAGACAGTAAGCTTAGAAAAATGTGACTTCCCTATTGAAAAAGGCCAATATGAAGTCAGCTTATTGGAAATATTGTATTCCAATGAAGATGATGGAAACCAATAAAAACGTATTGTTATCCGATTAACCCAATAAGCACGATGGGAATTCATATCGGAGCACAATATCCCGATATAGTATGCGGTTATTGGTATACAACAGGATATTGGAGCGCAATATTTCGATATAACTTGCGGTTATTGGTATACAACACGATATCGAAGCACAATATCCCGACAGAACTTACGGTTATTGGAATAGAATACGACATCGCGTGCATATTGGTGACCGACATGGACATACTGTACGGCCACACGATATACAAATATCGGTCGTCGATCATGGGACCAAAGGAGAGTACAATATGATATCGCGCGCATAAATCTCAGAACGCGGATACCAAGTTACCAACATGAATTACGTTGGCATATCCACACGGCAATACGCGAGAAATATATTGGGTGTGGATACACACATAGTATAAACGTTCTGCGTTGCGAACACATTAACATTGATCGACAATGCAAGTATGTACAGCTGTTAGTACGGCACACAGTACACACAGCCTCGCGCGTTTGAAACTAGACAACCACCAAACCATTCAGAATAACTATAGCCGAAACACCCGCCGCGACCTACCTTTTAATGACAAAGCCCAATAACGACGTGCTCATTGGAGTGATTGTTTTCCAACAAATGTTTATTGCAGTTGTAATGCAACAAAAGTTGATCGCCAAACGGTAAACCCAACGTACCGGGATACAATTCGATGTTGCAACACAACATCGCAATACAACAAGAAACCATCGGTGTTGAGACACAACCACCAGACCGAATACGATATTAATACGAAGTTACCGACGGCGAGAAACACAACATCAAACACGATACGTTCGAAGTTACCGGTGTTGGGAACGAAATCGAACACGATACGTGGCAATGTCGGTTCGCACGATAAAATAATGAGGGTGAATAGGTTTGACAGGTCACGTGCATGTAGTTGCTTCTTACGCGCACATTTATCGATATTGACCCACCTTTCTGGGTAATCCTACGTGGTACACAAAATCCACGACGACATGCGAGCACATTTCACCCACCACTTTTCGTCGCCTGTTTCGCGAGATTCACACACTGTACAAAAAACGACGTGAAAAATACGTGCATTTGCGCCATCAAACGATACGTTACAGCCTCGTTTTTCGAGAAGATAGTTTCCATCGCCAACCCGCGCGCGCGCGCGCAAGCTCGCGCTTTGGAAGCAGTTTGAACTTCGAACTGTTCGAACTTCGAAGGGAGCGAGTCCGGCGAGCCCGCGATGCCCGTGAGTCGGGGTGCTGCCGAGCCAGCAGAGCTGGCAGAGCGGGAGCGGCCGAGAGAGCTGAGAGAGCCGAGAAGCGGAGCATGCGCAGTGCGCAGCGGGCGGGCGTCGGTTGCGCGACCCGGCTGAGGCCTCATTCACACAGCCGTCGTTTCTCCCATCCCGTCACCGTCGCGAGGGGCGTTCCCGTCAGGGGAGAGGATTTTCGGCCCGGTTTTCGACGGAAAGCTGATCCGCGCCGGGTGCCGGGCGACGTAGGGAACTGCTCTACGGCACCGGCGTCCCGATATCCCGGCGGGTGACGGAGTCCCGCCCCCATCAAAAACCGACCAATCACAAAATAGAAAAGTTTCGCTAAGTTTGGAAGATTTTTCACCGTTCGGCTGCCAACAGTCAGCCAACGCTTGTGTTTGTTTGTTTTTGTTGTTCCTTTTCGGCGGGAATTGTTAATAGCAGACGGAAAAATGGCAGCCCTCAATGCCGAGCACGGTGATGCCGAGCGAGCCGAGCGACCTTTTGACGCCGAAGCACTCCTCGAGTTGGTGAGGGAACATAGATTTCTCTTTGATCATAGCCAACCTGATTTTAAAGACACACAGATGAAAGAAAATCGATGGAAGATAATCGAGGAGCAACTGGGAATGAAAGGTGAGCGACCCGAAGTCCGTGCGCGCGCAGTGGACTGAATGCTTATTTTCAGAGGGCACAGCGGCTACGAAATTCGCCAACCTAAAGGACCGCTGGCGGCGGCTGAAAAACAAGCTGGACGCCGCGAAGAAGTCTGGCGCGGGGGCGTCACATGTTCCCAAGATTTCCTGGCGTTATTTCGCCATCATACACAGCATGATGGCGACCGAGCGGCTAGGAACGTGAGTACAATCGTTGGTCAAATATATCTTAACGAAGTCCTCCAGGTGGGGCACTGTTTGCGGCAAGTCGAGGCTTGATCATAATTTGCAGTCTACTGCAATTAGGGACATCAGGGCCCCTCCCAATAGAAGTGTAAAACTCGAGAATCTGCGCGTTACCTCGTATTACCTCGCGATGGAGTGAAACAGGTGCTTATCCTGGGCACATGAAGCTGTATCGGTTGCAGGCCGTCTTAATTTAAAGCGAAATGAAAAGGCCACGTCGGTTACTATGTGTTGACATTGTGGCAACCTCTTGCTTTCATTCTTTTCAGTACAGCTTCCAATTTGATCCTGGAGCCTGCATCACCGGCTGACACGCAAGTGATATTCTGACCATAAATATGAGACGGAACAGAGAATTCTGCTATTGAATCCGAGAATGCGGTGTGATGTCAAACAAACTCGTTTTCAGGACCCCATCTCCACAAAGTGTTGAGGCCGAGACAGCCGGATGCTCCTTCTGGTAAACTTGGCTTGCTCATATACTACAGATAGCTTGCAGTGGCCTAATTTGGTCTTCCTTCTTGGTGGCGGAGCATAGCCCTTTACTGTAGTAATTTTACAAACAGGAAGCAAGCGTTGCAAGTGAGCAGAAACGAATGAGCCTAGCTTCCACTGCATTAGTGAGTCTTCCATCAAGGAGGGCAAATATGATGTCACATGCTAGCTGTATATATATAACTAGGGTTTGGAGTCCTCTATATTTGCCGATAAATGGCCGCTGATTTTAATTTTTGGGATCGGTATAACCGGAAGGTGCCGGTTTTTATTTTGTATTCTGATCTATACAACTGCTGGGCACCTACCGTTTTGCAAACACTTCGGATTTCCACCTACTCTGGGTGACCTTATTGTCAGTGTTAATTTTCAAAACAGCAAATAATGGTTTCTGAGGCAGTCCCTTATTTGGGCTCTCAATTAATTTTTTTATGTAGCTGGAATGAATGAAAGAGTGCTCATAAAATTGTAATTAAAGGACTCCGTGTCTAGTATGTGCTGTATTTCTGATGTTGTATCTTTGAGTGTTCTCTTATCCCCGCACCTGTTAAAGCCCCATACTTGGGGTGGACAGTATTCATAAATAATAAATAAATATATTTTTCAGGCACGACACCCTCGATCTGGACGGCAACCCTGACAGGTATAGACAAACAGCGATGTTCCAAATGCAGTAGTGTTGTCCGAACATACTTATTAGAGAGTTGGTGACACAAAAGAATGTTACACTGATAGACATTTCATTTATAGATGGATAGAGATGGATGAAGTGGAGAATGATGTTGCTACTGCGGGCTTGAGGGATCGCACCGGCCTTCACCTCTTCTTCTCCTCCTCGACCTTCTTTTCTTCGGCTCCTTCGTCTTCGTAATAGTATCTTTGTATAATCATCTCATCGCGATTGGAAAGAGGAAGATGGGAGAAAGGGAGGGATGTGGGCGAGGGCTTAGATATCTACAGGTATTCCTAGGGCATACAAAGCTAATAAGGGGAGCCTAGTGTACGCTTGCAATCTGGGCAAGCAAGGCTGAGGTGAGTTCACTCATAGAACTTGAGTCTTGTGGAGCTGATTAATAGTTTAGTTTGGAGCAGTGAGAGCCCGGCACAGTCGCACGGGATGGGAACACAGTGCCTGGACCTCTAAATGCAGTGCAATTTACTGAGATGTAGATCTTTTACAGGCTCTATAATTAATGTATTTTCATAGTCATTTTAAATGCATGCCCCTAACGACATCATGAAGAGTGAAACATCTTGCCTTCTACAAAGTGGTACCACTATACTTCGTTTCACCTTATGGTGTACCGCAGCGAAGGCTAGAAGCGCGAGCCTATAGCGTTAACAGCTGCCCCTATTGCACGAGAGCTTGTGCCGCCGAGATGTGCCCTGGAGCAAGGAGCTCGCGCTTGTAGCCTTCTGCGCGGTACATCATAAAGTGAAACAGAGTATAGTATCTTGCTGCATTTTTCCATGTCTGAAAAAAGTGATCTTAAGAAGGGAGAACACATTGACAATATAGGGCCTACTGTGTTTCCTTTTATTAATGGGAAAGTTTTCTTTTCATCAGCATTGCATATACAGAGGAAGTGGAGACAGAGGAGCCAGCTGTTGAGCTAGAGAGCCGCCCAGCTGAACCGCCGGCGCCGGCGCCTACAAAGCAGGCAGGAGGGAGACCTTCCGGCGGGCCGCCAAAACCAAAGAGGTACCGAGACCCTTTAGACGCTTTATAAAAAAAAATCATCATTCTATTCTGAATTTCTGCACTAAATCGCAGTGCGACCTATTGATAAACTGATTTTTGTGGGGCGTTTGAAGTGGTCCAAACTCTTGACGCATGTGGTATGTGAATTCAAACTGAAGTTGTTGCGCCACCTCTATAACATGCTCACCCTGTTGGCTCCTTTATGGTTTGAAATGTAACAATGCTGCATCGTGACCATATTACCATAACCATTTGCAATACAGCTGGCATGAACAAGCAATCTCCAGCTGTTAACAACCTTCGTACAGAAGTTAAAACTGATTATCAAAGCATCTACTTTGGTGGGAAGTTCCCATTTGAGGCATCAGCACAACCAGTACAATTTTCTGCTTGTGAATATAGTGCTTGAGTGACATGCAAAGGCCGGTTCAAACCAAAAAGGATTTTCCTTGTTGTCTCTGTCCCTGTATCGGAGTAAGGACGATTCTGCAAGAAACCATGGCGTCGCTCTGGCGTTTGACCCACTTTCGGCATAGGGAAAGGGACGAAATGTTTCCTTTTCGGTTTGAACACCTACACACAAAGGGACGATATGTGTTTCTTTTTTTTTTTGTTTGAACACCTACACAGTAGGTGCTCCCTTTTGGTTTTAACACCTACTGTGTAGGTGTTGAAACGAAAAAAGACACATTTCGTCCCTTTCCCTATGCAGGAAGTGGGACAAACGCCGGAGTGACGTCACGGCGTCTCGCAGAATCGTCCTTATTCCGGTACGGGGATAGGGACAACAAGGAAAATCCTTTTTGGTTTCAACCAGCCTTAGAAGGGTGTCGAAGGTTGTGTATCATGAGACGGGAGTACATAAACTTTCACAAAGGACTGTGGCATATATATTGCTCAATTTTTCTTAGGAAGAAGACTGCCACACCACCATCTGATGACCTTGGTGAGGTTAAAGAAGCTTATATTGAAGCAATGCGGACAGTGGCACGGCCGAACCCTCCGCACAGGTGCAACTTGTTTTTTGATTTCGTTGCCGAGACCGCAAAGTCTCTCAGTGCTAAGGAACAAGATGAGGTGATGCGTAGGTGCCACATAGCCCTTCTTGAAGTTCGGTATGAAGAAAACAATTAACTTCCGAGTGTTAAAGGGCCACTGCAGTGCAAAGAGACATTTTCTAAATATCCCAAATAGGACATGCATGTCGCATTATGCATTCTCCACCTGTTCGCTTGTGGGTGCCCGCTGAAAATGGCCATTATTTGGAGGGGAATGTCACACTGAAAGTAATAGTCTCTCTAACAATGTATGTTGTTTGGGGGACTAGTACAACATACAACAAAAGTTTGGTAACCAACCTGCGAGGCATCTGCTGCCCTTCCAGCTAATGGAAGGCTGCCAAAAGGGCAGCCTCAGTGTCACATTCTTCTCAAATAGTGTCCACTTTTCAGCTGGTCAGGCAAACAGACAAAACAGATGCCAAATAAAATGAGTTCCGGGACATAAATCTATGTCTAATCAATTATTTTTCTGTGGAGACTGCATTCTGTGACACGGATGGCCAGGTTTACTTTACACTGGAGTGGCCCCTTAAAGATGATATCCACTCTCCAGACTAAACGGATGCTGAACTGAAATTTGGTTTGATAAGGCAAGGCAGGAGCGATAGGCGAGATGCTATAAACCCCGAAACATCACTCGTACAGCGATGTGTCCAACGGATGGTCGTACCTTTCGAAACAAGAGGCACGATTGAAGGAGGCCCACGAGGCCGATGAACCATGTCACACCGCGATTCTCATTCCCGCTCCTCTTTGCATTCTCCCATCTTTATCATTGTTCATTATCAACTGTTCTGGGGGAATCGCGACGTCACATTCTTCACTCAAATGCGCCCTTCTTTTCCAAAAGTACAGTCGTCCGCTTGAGATATTGCTGTATGAGTGATGTTTTGGGGCTTGTAGCATCCTGTTGAGCACTTCTGCTGCCTTATTTCGTGAAATCCAAATTTTGGTTCAGCATTCCTTTAATGTAACGGCAGTCTTTTCACACTTTACCACATGATATTTTTTTATTTCTATAACAAATATTTCTTCATGTATGTGTCAGACCTATAGATCTTCCTTCATATATTTTTCGGACATTCCTTTGGAAGTGGGAGACTTTCTCCCAAATTACGTCTTTTTCTTTGTGTGGTAGAAACAATGTGTGCTAAAAATTGGCTTTCATAATGTGTGAGGTGCATTCAAGGGTTTGCAAACAAGTCTGAATTTCTAAATTAAGTCACATGCACAGAACTTGGTGCATATGTGACTACATTTGATTGTAAGCAAGCTTGAAACCAAAACCATGGGCTGCCCTCCGAAAACACAGTGGATAAATGGTGCCGTCATCCGCCGTCATCGTTTCGAAGATGACATACGTGCAATATTTGCAGCCACACAAGGATTGGGCAAAAGTTGCTGCTGCTGTCATGTTTTATGCATACAATTGGTATCTGCCATGAATCGCCGATGATGTGGTAAAGGGGTAACACAACAGGACAGACAGCTGTTTGTTCTGAACATGAGTGGGCTTTTGTGTTTGGTGTACTTTTTATGTTCGTACCTGTTTCATGATAATATGGCAGAGGGCAAAAGCCAAGGCCCCGTCGAGCCAATCTGAGCGAAGCATCTGGCGGCTCTGCACAGGTTGAGTGCACTGCCATGATGTGCTGTCACATGCTATGCTCCGGCAGGCCTGCTGGGAACCTACCTTTGGCCTTTCACCAAGTTACGCTGAAATTGAGTATAGTTCTGTGATACTGTTGTAGTCAAGATCAAGGATGTTGTCTTCCTTGACAATTTTCCATGAAGACTGTTTAATCTATATATTTTTGTGGGTCTGTGCAATGTCATGATGCTGCTACATGTTTATGCCTTAGGTATTCCAACAACAGCAAAGGCACAGCAATATATTATAGTCAAGATATGATCTACACTTTTTATTATGCAATCAGGTAGAAGGCATGGTTACACTTAACAAACAGAAGCAGCAAACTACACAAATAAAGTGTTAAGACCTCAAATTGTGTTTGAGTCAGTGTTTCCAACTCCAAAGCTTTGAACTTTGCAAATTTGAACGTCTATCATAACATATCTAAGACTATATGACCAACCTCATGGCTACAGAGATAAAATTAATACACCTGTTCGGGAAGTGTTCTGAAGAACGGTGCATGCAACGCTGATTGCACAGCAGTCACTGAAACTGAAAGGAAATCATAAAGTTATTACGAAAAAGGAATCACAAAGACAACGTTGCGCTTTTGTTGACAAGATACTAAAACGGGAAATACAGACACATTGGGAAATATTTACCTGGAATAATAAACAGTTTCAGGAATTCAATGCCATCCAGCAGATTAGACAGCAGTGTAAGTTTATACATGCTATCCGCTTCGTACAAAGTGCACTGCCCCGAGTGTGCCATGGTTACGTCGAGGTTCAAATGAGTCACCGTGACATACATGTTATGTATGCTGTGTGTCAATTATTGAATTGGCTGCCATGCAGCATAGGAAGCACGTATGTAGCGGTGACTACCATTCAAATCTTGACATAAAATATCTAACATAAGGAAAACATATTAGGGGGGTTCTGGGTGACAAAGCTGTACGCACATTACCTTGAAACTTTTTTTAGTGCAAGGGCTTGTTGCAGAAAAGACCATCATCCATAACACAGCTAGGGACAAAAAAGTTAAACAGCTGAAGCTGAAGTGGATGGTGAAGCTGTTTTGGTTTTTTGTCCTGAACTTCTCCTGGGTGTGCTTCTATGGATATACTCTAATTGCCAGTCCACCTTTCCAGGCCCCATAAAATAATCTCTGAAGCTTGTGCGAACATGTTCTGCGACGCTGCATGGTTTGTTCGACCCCAACTGCGAAGCTTGAGAAAATATTGCTTCAGTGCCGCTTTCTTTTCGCCATTCTCCGTTAAGGATGTCCCCATTCCATGATTCGGAATCTACAAATTGGGGAGGACAGTACTTGTTTCGATCTTCGCTCTGGGTCATGAGAAAGTTGTGAAGGGCTATAGAGGCCAGGACATATCTGTTAACGTTTTCATTGTTCGCTTTGAACCGCCGCCTTAGGATGCGCCACCGGCTTGTGAGAATACCAAAAGCGTTTTCAATTACGCGCCTTGCACGAGAAAGCCTGTAGTTGAATATTTTGTCTGCATCGGTTTTGATTGAACGCTTCGGGTATGGCCGCATCAGATAGGGCTTCAGAGGGAAAGCCTCATCCCCAAGAATGACATAGGGAGTAACATTTCCTCCTGGAAGCGCAACTGGTTCGGGAACCCCCAACTGGTTAGATTCTAGAGCACCAGAGAGCTGGCACCTCCTAAATACGCCACCGTCACTTTCCCCACCGCAGCGACCAACATCAACATACAGAAACTTGTAGCCCGAATCACACATAGCTAGCAGGATCTTGCTGAATCCTCCTTTGTAATTAAAGTTTTCAGACCCCGAGTTGCTCGGAGCCTCCACTGTGACGTGCTTGCCGTCGATACTGCCTGAAAACAGAAAGGCGAGTGAAATTTGCCCTCAGCATGATGCAGCAAGGCTGATGTAGGAGAGTAGACCATAAGCTTTTTGCTGTGCCACTTGGCGACGAATGATGTTCATGCTGCGGTTTTGCCTGTGCAGACTGCAATGCTTTTACACACCTGGTAGCTGGCATGCACAGGAATACTGTAAGCTTTTCACACGGCCACTGGGGGAGGACAGATGTTCATGCTGGGGCTTTGTCTGTGCAGACAGCAATTCCTTTCTCACACGTCCTCACCTGGTTGCTGGCGTGCACCTCTTGGTTGATCTCTCACATGCTTTGTGCAATATACCTTGGTTGGAATATGCTGAAGACATGCAGCACTCTGCTATTTCTTGGCCACTGCAACTTATTGGATGGCAAAGCATAATTAATTGCAAAATGTTAACAAACTGTGCCAGTAGCAGTATAAATACTGCAAAAGGTTGCACAAGTGCCCACTACATTTGCATTCGGAGCATGCATGCCATGTAAAAATGCAGCAGAATGTTTTGGAGTATAGTCATATTGCATTAATATGGGCCCCGTTGATATGAACTCCCCGCAATATGGACGAAATTTTTGGCAACCGGTCACTCGCCATGCAATACTGCCCCGTTAATTTAGAAACCCGCAGTTCAGACTATGGACAGCTATTTTGGGGACGAAATAGGTAAATACAGGCATTTTGTCTCGTTATTATAAACACTAACCCACGAAGCAAAAAAAAAAAAGAAAAATATTTGTGACTCACTATTGTCTGTTGTTCCTTGCCTGTCTCGTTATTTTTAATGCGGGTCCACAAACAACAGAAAAAAAAAGTGAACTGCAAAGGCCAGTATGCGTACCTGGAATTCACTATTGTCCCTTATTTGTTGACCGTCTCTTTCTTTTTGATGCGGGTCCACAATCCCAACCGAGAAAAAGCTTAGTAAATCACAGAGGTTACAGTGTGTATGCGGAACTCATTATTGTCCCTTGACCGTCTTGAGATAAGACGTAAGCAACTAAAGGTGGTAGGGTTTTTTCCAGTTTTTAAGCTGAAAGGTATGTTGCGCCCTGCCGGGATGAGATCTGTGATCAGTCACATTCGTGGGCATAAAAGGCAAGGCCGTGCGCTTCTCTGGTCAGTCACATTATGGACGATTTTTTGGGGAAGCAAACACATGCATATTAATGAGACATCACTGTACCACTTACCAATGCAATTTGGTATATTCCAACGTTGTAGGAAGCCCCTGGCAATTTCATTCCATTCTGCGGGTGTTCTTGGGCATTTTACATACTCGTCCTTTAGGTTTTCCCAAATTGCCTGGGCCGTCTCCGAGATTATTTCAGATATGGTTGACCTTGCCACGTTAAATGCATAGGACAGGCTCCGCTGGCTATCACCGCTGGCGAGAAATCTGCAATAGTCCAACCATATAACCGTATTGGTTACTGCAACTAGCTAACTCAGTAGTGAGCAAGCCCTTTATTAGCGTGTAGTGTCACAGATTGTGTGTGAGCATTGAGGCAGAAAGAATGTGCATGGTTTCATGTACATGCTCACTAATCATGAATGTAACTCGCGCTGCTTTTTAAGAACCGGGAAGCCCAGTCACGAGTCCGACTCGTGCTTTGGGTTTGCGACCTGATAGCAGCACTGCTAGTGCTGCTCTGTCTCCTTTGTGCGGTTTGTTTTCATTGTAAGGATGTAAAAAGCAACGTGGCCTCAAAACACAGATACGCTTGAGATGATCCAGAAATACTGAGACTATACCTCTAATGTCATAAGTCTTCTACTATCTCTGGCAACGAGTCATGCCGCCTTTCCTATGACAAGATGACAAACAGTGCAAGTGTGTTCCAGACAGCTACAATAAAATTGGCAAGTCTAAAACCTAATGTTTTTTTTTTTTTTTGTGTTTCTTTTTTTTTTTTTAATGATACTATACTGCGAAGAGTTGTTAAAAAATGACGGACAGCGCAAGGTGAGTTCCGGACCGTAACAGCAAAATTTGTTGTCCTCCAACCTCGTGAATTTTTCCAAACATACTGTTTTGTGAAGAGTTGATATAAAATCGGTCAGATTAACACGAATCAGGATTAAGGCCAACAAACAACACATGGGGACTGAGAAAACATTACTAAACTGCTCAATCATCAAGGAGCACACTGGGGTTTTAGATACACGCAAAGCACGTGCTGTAATCCGCAGTTGCTATGTTCCAGAGCAAGCATATCAAATTAATGGATTGTTCTACAAGCCTTTGCCGCCACCTTACTTTTGGTGTGTACTTCGAACTACACTCCCCGCAGGCTATTTTGTGTTTTTTTTTTTTTTTTTTCTTCTTCCTCCACGAAAATATATCTACCTTATCGTGATTTCCAGTCGAGTTTTCGCTGGAATGCACTCTCTCCAGTTGGTGTCTTGCCTTTCGATTGAGCTTTCAACCAGGGTCAGGAGTCGATCAAAGGTTGACGGCAACATCCTCATGTAGCTGCAAATGTATGGCGATAAGTAAGGTACGTTGTTGGGCTAGTTGGTTCATCTTAGTAAAACATATAAAATAGCGCAACAGAAACGAGGACAAGAAGTAAAGCGCCTGTCCTGTTTACTTCTTGTCCTCGTTTCTGTTGCGCTATTTTATATGTTTTACTAATATGGCGATAAGGTTCGTACACCAAAGCTCAAGACACAGTACTTACTCAAAGAAATACTGCGGATCTGATTCTCGCAGCAAAGGAATCAGCGTTCCTGAGTGGCCGGACTTGCGATGCCGGCACATTTTCCGCATCCACACACTCCTCGGCCGCCTTGCCCTCCTCGCGCGCTCTGCTCTTCGTTTTCGGAATAGGTACATCAGCAGAAGTGTGCTGAGGAACACAAACGATGATCCGTGGTGTGCGTGGCTCGCCATGGCTCCTCGTTTGCGCGCGTTCGCGCGCCTCGATTGTAGATATCAACATAAACAAATCTGTCCTGTTGCCAGCCGTCACCATTGAAGTGTGCCAGATCCCTCAATTTACGAAAAAATAAACGTACGCACTAATGTTCAGGCACAATTATCTCTTTATTTTGTACTTTAAGTTGAATAAATAAGCGTATACACTGCCGTTTAACAGATTTAAAAGAACTATTAGAATAAAATGAACAGAATTCTCCCTGTCTCATAGTTAGTCGTCGCAATCCGATCCAATCCAATCCTGCCGTCGCGGCCGTCGTCGCTTTGCTTGCGCGGCCTGTCCGGACACCCTGCCGTCGCGTCCCCGCCCCGGCGTGCTCCCGTGACGGTGACGGGACGGGAGAGGCGCCGGCTGTGTGAATGAGGCCTGACGCGGCGACCCGGCCAGCCGGCGCCGTCGCGCTGCCGGCGGGATTGGCGTTCGTCGCACTCTGTGCTCGTGGGCATCGAGCGAAACCTACACACTTTCAATTGCTTCGAAAGGTACGTATACACGACTTTATTACTTGCAGCATTGAGTGCTTTGGTGTACGCGGATCAAAGTAAACACCGAAGGACAGAACGGCGACGTGAAGTTTTTAAATCGCGGCCTTTTTGAACGCATGTGTCCCCTGTCGAAAACCTCTAGCTGTGCTCTGTAGCAGGCGTTATTTCGACTGCGTGTGCTCCAATGTAACGTCAGTCACCGTTCACACTCGGCTAGCTTTGCCAGTTTGTTATCTCATGTGTGAAATAGACGTAGAAACCAGCGCCGCGTCTCTTTCGGATACTCAGCCTCCAGCCCCCTTCTTCCCGGCGTGCTTTCTGCCGCGACCGTTCGGCGCATTGGATTCGCGGGCGCGTCAGGCTCGTTCGAAGCTGGTTCGAAGAAGCGTTGTTTGAAGCTGACGAGTCGCCGAAGTGTTACCGGAGCTTCTCTTTAAGAAAGTCGCAATCGACGCTTGGCGGCTCGGCTCTGAGCTCGTACTTTTCTCCTCCCGGGTAGACCACGAATGCCGATGAACGAATTTGAAAAACGCTAGCGAGTGACTTTGTGACGCCTCCCAACTGTGCTTCTATCAACGGCGCAAAGCAAATAATGTACAGAAAAACAAACAAACAAAAAACGCGTTTTTTATATTTTGTTGGCCATGTTTCACCTCAACGCAAAGTGAATCGCGGCTGAACGTCGGTTGACTCATTACTGTGCCTAGATTGTAACGGAACCTTTTTGGTGTGATCTTATTCTGATATCGTTATATCTCGCCTTTTCATCTTGGCTGCACATTTCTAGACGACATTCTACACATTGCACTCCTTGTCGAGATGTCGCTGGTGCTTGAGACTAATTGGAAGTCACTGTTTGCTCACTCCTTGGTGCACATATTTTATGTTCAACATCAGTTATCTGAAGGAGGCTCCATGAAACCCTGGAATTTGTTTAGAGGTACCTCTACATACTGTATTAGAGTGCTGTTTTGTGTGTTGTAGGTTCGTACAAAACCAAATTGCACTTTGTAATATACTTTATGACTGTTTACTACAATTAAAGTTGCAAAGAAGCATTGGCCACGAGGGGTAACTCGGCCAACGTGGCCGACAAATTCCTCGCATAATTTTCTCCGTGGGTCATTTTGGATGTTGACAAATTTTCTTGTGAATAATGAGTGTTATGCACATATGTTTCTTCTACTTTTCAGACGGGTACATCAGTTAGATAAACCCCAGCAAAGGCAGCAAGAGAGTCTCATTGGGTCACACCAAAGATAACGGCATTCTTGTCCGAGTCCTGGGTCTTCTCACCGAACTTCACTGAACATAATGGTACATTTCCTTTCCTTAACTTTCTGGGAGCCAAGGGTGAAAGACTAGGCAGAGGGCATGACAGGCGGTCGGCGGAGAAGTCACGAGCTGGCGCGAGACAGTGCGTGCTGAGCGAGGCTGGAGCTGGGCAGGAACATCGGAGCCGGGCTGCCTGGCTTGGAGCGGTCCACCAGCGAGGTTTGAAGTCCGGACCGGTAGAAACGGCGAGTCCTGGCCATCTAGCCTAGGCCATGACGATCCCGGGGTGATTCCACAGCGAGACTCGGGCAGTGATAGCCCGGGACAGCCAGTCTACGCAGCGCTGGCGTGGCAAGGACGATCCGCAGGCCTGTACACTGACTCCGACTGTGAGCTCTGATCGACGGGCGACAACAAGGGTCGGCGTGCCTGGACTGCCGGCTCCGAACGACAGGCAACCGTGAGGTACAGTCAACTTATTCGCTGTCTTCTCGTTGCTGTATGTCACTCTCTGGGTGACAGGCGGAGCGCATACCAATTGGGCGGTGATTATTAGTAGCTAAGCGAACTCCATAAAGAAACCAACATTAAAATGGAAAATCCAACGTGGGGCTCGTTTGGTATGCCTCTGCTTCTAGTCGTCCCCAGGGAGTCTCACGGATTCGTTAAGCGGGTTGTTCACTAACGCTAACGATGCCCGTTGAGACAAATATGTTGGAATTTTGGCGACTTGTCTCACGGCAGAGCTCAGCAGGTGTCTCCTCCAATCGAGTACCTAAAGGGCTCGAAGAACGAGGTTGCAGACCGCTTTCTCGGGTACCCCAGATTAGTGGTTGGCAAGAGACGGGGAGCGCGTTTAAGATGTAAGAAAGTTGTCTTCAAAGGCAGAGGAGAGTCACGGCATGTTCGCTGGAAGGCAGGATAACGAGTGGCAGGAGGGGAAACAGCCAGGACTTATTGCAGATTTAAGATTTAGGCTTGGGGTGATGCGGTAGGCAAGTAAGCGCTTGTCGAGGCCTGGAGTACAAAAAGGGTTTTGTCAGTGGGTGTTGGAAAGATTGCAGAAATGGCAGTTGACACCGGGAACACTGGCAGGCAAGATTGTCAGCGGGTGTCGGGTAAACTGCGGAAATTGCGGTTGGCACCTGGAATGCTGGCAGCCGAGTTAATGAGCACTATTATTTGTAACTGCTGGGCCAAGACGGCTAGTTGCTTTGCGTCAGCCCAGCAATCGACGAAGGGCGGAGGGACGACTCTCCCTTGAGGGGGGTCGTTCCAAGAAGCTACGAAATGATTTATATGATTCTTTCTCGACTTCACTCTGGCCGGTCGTGGCAGTGACAGCAAGACTTTTAATAAGTTATGTCGCGTCACGACCTGGCCGGGGATGCGGCGGTAGACATTTAGGTGGCTTGTAGCTGTCGAGCTTGCCTTGAGGTGTGAACGGTTGAAGCAGGCTTGCTCGCTGAGCGTGAACGGTGGAAGCGAGCCTAAGGCCCACTTCAGACGGGGCAATTTCCCCCAGCAACTTAACGTCGCAACACCAGCAACACGGGCCGCCTGCGTTCACACGCTGCAACCGAATTGCTATGACTTGCCATCATCATGAATTTGGTTTTTTCTTGCACTATATAGACGCACAACTACGTGCTAAAAACGTGTTTTTATATCTTTGAGTAGCGTTCAGAATACTCACTCATGTTTCTGAAAAAGTTTATTTCCAAAATGATCCATTTCAAACCAGGACCAAGTCTTCAGCTGTCATCCTCACCACCACAGGGGTGTCACGTGAAAATATTGCGTCCCTGATTGGCTGCTGCCGCTTCAAACTTCTCCAGTTTGTTAGAGTTGCTTGTCTGTTTTGAGCCGAACCTGATCTCAGAAATTCGTGCTGATCTGGGAAAACCTAGGGAACTACCTTCCAGCAACCTCAAAATTGCTAGAAACGTTGCCCCGTCTGAAGTGGTCCTTAGGGAACTGAAATCAAGGGCAGTGGAGCTCTGGGTTCAAACCCACCTGGAGACGTTTCTTTTCTTTTTGCCTTTTTTTGGTATACTGTTAACGACTTCATTTTTGCGGACTCAAATTTTTGCGCATCGGGCCAAAGCTGAAAATTTGAAATTATTCGCGGGTTCTAATTTTCACGAACCGAGCTTAGCTTCCGTAGTGTTCACATATTGCCCGAGTTGTTCACGGGACGTATTTTTCGCGTTTGTAGGCGATTCGCGAAATTCGCGAAAATTAGTTCCTCGCGAAAATTTAGTTGTTTACAGTATATATATATATATATATATATATATATATATATATATATATATATTATACTTATAAATAATACTTTTTTTTAAGTTTTAACGTATAGACGCATAATTTACACACTAATTCACATTCAGAAGTGCTTTTATTCACACACTGGCTCCCTAGTGCTTGCAATAGCTTCTTGCTGAGCTATTGCAAGCTCTGCAAGGGGAGGGGCATCTTCCCACCCTTTGCAGGCTGTAAAGCTGTGGCTTGCACAGCTCAAGCAGGTCGCACCTCGCACACTGGCTCCATCATCATGCATAGGGGCTGCATGAGTTGCGCCACACCGTAAGGCTATATACGGTCGGGTCACAGCACCTGGGACCATTCGTCGCTGTGCTCAGCTATGGTATGGTAGCATGGTCAGGGCATGAAGCAGGGGTACAACTTGGAAATACTCATCTTCAGCACATTTGAAGCACATTTTCTTTATTACTTTTGTGTCGAGTTGTCAGCATTTTAAGGGTGAGGAAGCAAGCAGCAGCGAGAGCAAGAAAAAAGTTGAAAGCCGCTCTTCATGAGAAATTATTTCGACCACTATTAAGCCGTGGAGTATTCTTAAAACGCTTCTAAAGTTGAATTAGCATATAAATTATGTGCTAGTGCCTCAAAAAGAAAAATTAATAAGGATAAAAATATACACCAGGAGGACTTAAACCAGAACTACACTGTCTGTAAATTTGAAATTTGACACTATAAACCACTTGGCCACCACCCAATTTTATTTTTAGGTCGTTTATCGAGGTAAATGAATTTCGTTTGCAGCTGTCGGCTGCAAGAGAGATAGCCTTATTTTCATTTACTTTACTATTCCCATCAAATATGACAAGTGACCAAGAATAGAAACTCATTTGTCGGCCGAGGCACTGTACTTGCATCAAGGCAAGCTAGTCTGGCTTGGTAGGCTTATATTTTGTTTCATCAGCCGTTTAGGATTCTGTTGTCGCTCATCAAAAGAAAAAAAAACTAAGTCTGACTTATTCTGGTTTGCAGGTACCCTTGGCAGTATACTCTGCTAAGTGGGGCAAAATATATATTCTACATTTTTTAGCAAATATGCATTGTTTTAGCAAAATGAGCTACACTTTTTGACTAAGGTGAAACAGAACGAGCCTCTCCACCTCGGTCTGTTTTCATCTCTCGCAGACACTATTTCCTGCTTTTTGTAGTTTGTATCAGACTTTTGTGTGTCTGTCCGGCCAAAGCATCTGTGTTAGAACTGGTTTTTTTAGGATATGTGCAGGTAATCTCGCAGCAAATGGCTGCCAATCAGGAACACAAGTTTGTTCTCGGCCACCAAGAGCAAGTATTTTCAAGGTGAGCTATTACAAGCCTGTATGAGTTTTGTGTTTCATTCCTCTTGGATGCCATTTCCTATGTGTTCTGGTCTTGCATTAGTATTTTGTTGCGTCTCTTCTGCAAAAACACCCAAGTTTGACTAAGACCGGGTCTTTCTTATACATGCAGGTCTTGGTGGCGAGCACCAGCCAATCAAGGCCAGAAGTTTGCTCTTTGCCGCTCATGGCAAATGTTTTCAAGGTGAGTGATTGATGCCTATCTGAGTTGTGTGTTTTATTCCTCACAGACATTCTATTTCCTGTCTTTATAGTGGTCTTGTGTCAGGCTTTTGCGTCTCTGTCTGGCCAAAGCATCTGTGTTAGACTAAGACTGGGTTCTTTAGGATATGTGCAGGTATTCTTCGCAGCAAATGGCTGCCAATCAGGAACACGAGTTTGTTCTCGGCCACCCAGAGCAAGTATTTTCAAGGCGAGCTATTGCCCGCCTATATCAGTGATGTGATGGCTGCGCCAATTGCGCCAAACTGCGCCAAGGGGCTAACCCTGCTACATCCTGCTACATATTGCCAAAATATGAGTAATCTGCGCCAAAGGGCCAATTTTGGTCGCCTTTCAAAACTGAAACTAAACTAAGTACCGTAACTGTGCATGCATGAGCTAGGCGGCGCAAACGGCCGCCCGACACAAAATACCCTGCATCAATCGTCCATGGTTTTTTGCATGGTTTTTTCCGCCATGCCGTCTCTCCTTTCATGTCTCGTCGTCTCGTAAGCGTAAGTCTCGTCTCGCCTTCTTTTTTTTTAACGATAGTTGCCGGCGTGTGTGTGTGTGCTGCGACGCTAGCGTGCTGGGTACCAGCCATGACGTGACGCTGTGAAACGAAACTATGTTTCGGCGCGGCGGGAGTTACTTTTTGAGCTGAAGCTCTCGCTCCTGAAATCAACGGCCGCAAGACGTTGGAGATATGGAGCTTCCTAAACTGAAACATAAGGACCGCCGCATGTTCATCAACATTCATGTTCTTGTTTAAAACATACGCTGCTACAAAATCCCTCTCTAGTTCAAAGACTGCTGTGTCGAAGTATTGATTACCTAGGTTTCTATTGGTGGGCTTTCTTTCGAGAGGGACCCCGGTACGTGAAAAATGTGTTGTGAAGAAAAGTTGAAGTGAGCTAAAGCAAAGAAGGGAATGTCCGCACGCTGAACCCGCAGAGAACGCTTGTTTGTCTCGAGTTCAGTCGTTGCACAAAGCGACCCTCGCTCGCGATGTCTTGCATCAATGCGCTCAGGTTCTTTTTTTCCGTGTTCATCTCGTACCTCGCCTGCCGGCCTTGCAAGCACGCGGCGCTGGACTCTTTTTTGTCGCATGCTGTGCAGTTACATTTTGCATAGACTTTTGGCAACCAGTTGGCGGCAGAGCGGAGAGGCATGGTTTCGGTTTCGATCGAACAGTCGTTTCAATCGCGCGACGAAGCACGTGACCTGCAAGCCTGCAGGAGTTGCCCTCACGTGCATGTGAACCAACGATGCGAACATAATTGCACAACAGAGGCACCAGCCGGGACGCTTGCAATTCATTGTTTTACATTTAATTAGTTTTGACGAAAATCTGGCACGTCGGCAACCAGTAAAACGGTGGCAAGCAGTTTTTCGGAATTGCTTGGCAATGCCTACAGCACTGTACACTTGTAGGATGTCGCAATATTTCTTTGGAGACATTCAAATTGGACATTCATTACTACCCTAAGCTAAAGCAAAGCTTGCTCCAGCCATGCAGAATGTTTCGAAAAGCAAAAAGAAATGTGTCATGTCATTGGCATTTCAGTTACATCTTGAAAGACTCCCAGGTGGCCGAACTTCACCATAATTGGTTTATTTCGGTGAGCATGATTCTCTTGGCGTGTCCAGCATTTAAAACAAATATTTTTATTTTTATTAGAATATCTGCTTTAAAAGCTACTTTTGCTGCTCCAAAACACTGTTTTGGCTGCTCCAAAGGCCACTTTTTTTGCTCCAAAACGGCTTAGGCCAACCACATCACTGCCATACGAGTTTCAGCATTTGTCAAGGAGCGCAAAAATCACAGCCCGGGGTTGGCCATTGCAAAAATGTTGACTGAGAAGCGCATAGGGAGGAAGCTTTACAAAAGTATCCACCTGCCTCTACAAGTGAAACCAAAACTAAGAATCTGGGTTCCATTTGAAAAAAAAAAATTGTCAGCCCGAATTAACTCAAGGCGGCACGGAGAAAACAAGCCATGGTACGAGTAGGCTTGGTTCAGGCTTTTGTAGGGGTGGTCGATGACTTGGTGTTTTCTAAAAAGTTATTTTTTTCTAAAAGTGTGGTGGTCGAATATTCGGGGATGGGCATTGAGTCAGGATCTTAAGGTAAAAATTTCATCCACATGCCGGGATTCATGTCCCTTGTCCCCCTAGCTAGAGGGACAAGGCCTTCAAAGTCTAAGGTTCGCAAAAGGGGTGCGTCAGTATTGACGTCTCATTTTACGTCAGGCCTTTCATTTTAAAACTCCCTATGAATGACATGGCTAAAATTCGTTTGGGTGTACTTCCTCCCAGCAAGTATATGGTTCTATCTCAAAAGGTCTAATCTGATGTTGTCTGCACCTCAGGTCTCCACCGAAGATTCGTCAGGACGAGACCCAACCGGGACACTAGGGAGGAGCGCCTTAAGCAAGGGAGGCTACATATACGACAGCTTCTTGCGGACAAGAAACGAAAATAGACAGATGGTGAGTGCTTCAATTGCTAAGCCTTTTGGCATGCACATTCTGTTTGTTATGATTGAAGATTCCTGCAGAGTTCAATTTCAACTATTGTTAAATACCGAGCATGCGCTCAGATCGCAGAAGAGCCTACCCTCTTATTCGAAACGATCCGCAACTAATCAAAGGGCATACCAGACACCCATCCACCTGTTTTCAGCAATGCTCAAAATATTAAAAGAGCACATCAAGCGCCAGGTGCTTTGGCGTCTTTGCCACAATGGCGCCAGTTGCAGAGCTGACAGACCTGTGACTGGCACAAGCCATGGCATGGCCTTTGGGAACCAGGGAATTGAGATTAAAGGAGTAGCGCAGAAATTGGAGGCTGGTGAAGGTGAGCAGAGTTAATGGAAAACAAGGATGAAGGGGGTCCGTCGCATGAGGCATCTATGTCCCGTGCATGTAATTTGAATGTGCTGTAGGCAGCTACTCGAAAAAAATTGTTACGTGTACGTAACTAATCAAAAATCTCTCTTGCAGTTTCCATGGCCCACGAGCCAGCAGGTGCCAGTTCGCTCTCGTTCAAAGGTGAGGATTCTAGATTTTCAAGTTTGCTCTGAAGCAGCAATACTGAAGCCAAACAAGCGGTACGGCATATTTAATTGACGGAACTTAGAACGACTGGGGACGCTTTCACTGAAGCTTGTTTTGCTGCAATACACGCGTGTATTGTAGCAAAACAAGCTTCAGTGAAAGCGTCCCCAGTCGTTCTGAGCTCCGTCAATTAAATATGCCGTATCGCTTGACTGTCTGGCTTCAGTGTTGCTGTAGGCGACAAAACATGTGCCCAGTTTTGTCACAAGAGGCATACTATGTCACGCACATGTAATTTTGATTTTATCTGGCTTAGTGTGCTGTAGGTGGCTGGTCAAAGAAATTGGTACTTGCACGCAGCTAATCGCAAATCTTTCTGACAGTTTCCAAGGCTTAAGAGCCAGCAGTTCCCAGTTTGCTTCTCCTCAGAGGTGAGAATTCCAGATTCCCGAAGCAGGAATACTGAAGCCAGACGACCGGTACAGCATTTTTAATTGACAGAGCTCGGAACGTCTGAGGGCTCGTGCATTGAAGCTTATTTTTCTGTAATACACGCGAGCGACATTGACGTATGCCCAGTTACATTGCAAGAGGTTATCTATGTCCTGCGCATGTAATTGTTTTAATCTTTTCGACTTAGTGTACTTTACGGGGCTACTCAATGTAATTGCTACTTGGACGCAACTAATCGCAAATCTCTCTTCCAGTTTCCATGGCCTACAAGCAAGCAAGCACCAGTTTGTTTTTCCTCAAAGGTGAGCATTCCAGATACTTTAGTTAGGTGCAAAGCAGGAACTGTGAAGCCAGACGAGCCGATAGGTTTATTTAATTGACGGACCTCAGAATGATCCGTGGCAGTGGAGTGGAAGCTTATTTTTCCACAATCAAACGCAGACAAAATTTTGAATCTATCCGGCTTAGTGAAGGATTGCTACTTGTTGCGAACTAATCACAAATTTTTATTTTGCAGTTTCTATATGGCTACAGCTAGCAGGTGCTGCTTTCATTAAAAGGTGAGGATTTCACATTCTGTTTTCAAACAGCAAGTTTTTGAATGAGGGTCCTAAACAATTAACTTTCTTATGCAGTAAATGCCATATCCTCCAGTTCAGGAATATGTTAAATATATTTGGTATGGATAAGCCCAGTGTTTTGCTTCTTTATTCATAATTTGACAACAACAACACTTTTTATTTTATCACTCAGAAATACACACAAGAAGAGACTGCGTTCCAAAGAAATGTCGTGCTGAACGTGATATTCCAACTCGCATAAAGTTTTATTGGTAGCCGATATAATATATTGGATTCCAATATCCATAATACGCTGAGTATATTGGAATCGTAAACCCTTATTGGATCGCCATATGACACATGGGGATCCAATAAGGGTTTATACGGTATTGGATTCCAATATTTTCAGCGTATTATGGATATTGGAATCCCATAACAAAACCTTATTGTAATACAATACAATAAATGTAATGTTTTCCAATACACTGTCCATATTGTGTTGCAATACAATAAAAAGATATTGTTTACCAATATCCATATTACGCTGTTTATATTGGGGTTTTCCAATAGGGTTCAGTAAATACAGAAGGCTAATTGACGTCCATCGGGCTACCTTAAAGGAGGTGTTCGTCTGTTTAAACTTTAGAGTTATTATAATGTACGTTAGAGTTTCAAGTGACGCTGGTGTGCTGCTGCAAATTAAAGCAGACAGCAACCAGTCGGAAATCGACTTCCGGTAATGCATTTCTATGGAAAAAAAAACGAGTGCATTTTCTCGCTGCGCTCGATTATAAAAGCAAATATCACGAATAATTCGTACGTACTAGGCACATTGGGACATTTCTCAGTCACGTAGACGAAATATTGGTCAGTCACGGTGTTTTTATTTGAAATTCGCGGCATGAAAAACGGTGCTAAAACCGCTTCGTACGTGTATTTATGTGCACTGTCGGACACTGTTAGCGCGAACACGGCATCGGCGCTTTCCACTATGGGGGATATACGTGTCAAACGAACGAAAGACATGTTGAAAACCAAGAGAGATGGCAAGAACTACGCAGTGACACTGGATAAGTAACTCCTTGTGCATGCAGGCGATCAAAATAAATTGGAAGCCACGTAATATAGTCCGATTTGCAATAAATAAGCACTGCTTTATTCTTTCTGCTCATGAATATGTGCAAAGATGCATGTTCAGGGTTCAAATCATCAACCGCACGCCCCAAATCTTTGCAAATACGGAGAAGTCAGAGAACAGGTGCCTGATAAAAACCGCCCGACATAGGAAATAAAAAAAAAAACACCTTTCGTAGTCCATGTACTTTATTTCTTACATTCGGATGTTTTTTAACCGTCGTAGATGCACAACGGAGTCATTTTCATAGAGTTACGGGGCGGGCATATTAGCAATATATAAGCGCCACCGCAATGCTATCGAACCTTGAACACGCTCTACATTCCTTTCGATCCTTAGTTTGCTTAAAATCGTCGCTCGTTTTTACATACCTGCCATGAAACATAGGTTGGGGCCTGAGATATAGCGAAGCTTAACATCGTTCAGTGGTAAAGACAAATGCTGTAATCAAAGCAATTACACATTTACAATATTAATA
The DNA here is from genome assembly GCF_016920785.2 of Ixodes scapularis. Taxonomy (NCBI): domain Eukaryota; kingdom Metazoa; phylum Arthropoda; class Arachnida; order Ixodida; family Ixodidae; genus Ixodes; species Ixodes scapularis. Next base: position 59,268,388 of record NW_024609881.1, read on the forward strand.
AATGTACATACTATCCGGTACAACCGAAATAATAAAAGTTATTTATGTTATTTTTCGGAGAAGAGACAAAATGCACGGGCGTTTTCCCATAGGAATGCACAGAAGCACAGCAAAAGTAGACTGGTTGCTGTCTGCTTCGATTTGCCTCCCGGAAGTCGCATAGACACTAGCGCCAGTTGAACCTCTAGCGCACATTGTAATAACTCTATGGTTTAAACAACAGGGCATAGAAATATAAGTTTCCATGAAATTTCGTCGAAAATAACAACAATATTTACTTCTTATTGTCATCAAGTCTACGACATCACTTCCACAATACGCTCGAAGTCGCACACGAAAAGAGGGAACCTGCGGACGCTAACCATCCTCGTCCTCGGTTGTTAGCAAACAAACCTCGGCGCATCGGCTACCTCACTCGTGAGTCCTTTGGCTTCGCTCCTTAATACGTGTCTGCTAGTTATTAAACAAACATCGTACCGCTCGAGTTATTTCGTCTGTCCTCTCCGAAAGGCGAAGTCGAGCTCGCTCGTACACTCTAAAAAAAAAAGGGTAGTCATATGTGACTACCTTTGGGGTGGTAAAAAGTTTTCCCAAATATAACGACCCCAGGGTAAAAATGACGACTCCACACGTAGTCAAAAAGCAGGTAGTCAAATTTGACTACCCCCAAAAGCAACATGGCGGACGGTTAGCGAGGCTCGGATTCCCCGGTAAGGCCTAGCAAACAGCACGGCTTTTCGGCCGAGTTAGAGAATAGGGCGCATACGCCTATTCGACGTCTTCTGAGCGCCATCAGACACACTGAAGATCCTTCCTTAGACACCGGTACCGTACCAATTAGCCGGGAGGACGGCAGCGTGTTTGCCGGAATCGCCGCGATTGCACCCGACGGCATCTCACTAGATTGACTGTATTTTTACCGCCGGCGGAGAAGGCTCAAAAAAGAAATCGTAACGCGAGTAATGGGCATGCTGACTTTATTGAACACAACGTATGCTTGTGGTTTGCGGTGATGAATCGCTGGGGACCTTCGTCGACACCGGCGGGAGGCGTTTAACTCGCACCAACGCCCCGCAATCTTTCTTTCTTTCTTTTTTTTCTTCCTATCTCTTCTTGTTTGTCCCTACCTCAACCGACGTGGTTATCCATTGCTGCCTGCACTTCGCAGCTCTTCGACACAGAACAATAATTTAGGTGGCCGAATGCCACTATTATTACGATTTCTTTCCATCTAAGGGGCACGTAGGGAGCCCAGTGGACCGCAGAGCCTGGGCGGCTGGACCGTATGCGAGCTGTTTGTAATCAATAGCTACAGGACTGCACAACACTTAGCCTATTGAATCAGGAGGCAGCTTGCGCCACCTAGGAGGTGTAGTAGTAACCGCTAGATGCACTAAAAAAAATTCACATTCACTAACTCTCCTGAGGCTCCTGCGCTACGTACGTACTCCACCTATGACAAATCATGCGCCAACACACAAACCACGATACCGAACACTGTTGCGGGCACATACATATCAAAATGGCACAAGTAACTGCAACACAACACCACCGCGACTCTCTACTCTGACCACCCTAGCGATCCGATTTGTATATATGCTCTACCCGGTTCTGACAAGGATTAGGCAAGTGACTGCCGCTGTTTAGTTGACGAATACAGAGAGTATCTGCAAGTATTATTAGTATACAGTTGTTCTGAGTATATAGATTGGCCGGCTAGACACCTCTCGTAATCTAACGCTTTGAAAGGCAACATGATATGAAAATAATCGGCTAAAGTAATACCACATGGCATGCTCCCGATCAGTTTCGGTTTCAGATTCACGCAGTGATAAGCTTACTAATGCCATGTTGCCCCATGCTCGTTCCGCGCGTGTAATAGCAGCAAAGGTTGCAATAATATCTGCATTCCTAGCCAGTAATCGGCTAAAGGTAACATAATTCTTAGTCTTGTGTTGTTAAATACCCCACAAAGCGAAGGGTATCATATTTGCTACGTGGAGTTTGATAACTCTGAAAGTGACAATAAATAGCGCGAAGCTGAGACCATAGAGTTATTATTGTAATAATTCTATGGCTAAGACCAAAGCCCGCAGTGTCGGTTTTGATACGCTGACAGAGCTTTCCGATTTGGTTAGTTCAGCAAGACCCCGCCAGGCTGCCGCTGGCAGCTAGAGCAAGATGGCCGCACGCAGCAGCTCGCTCGAAGGCATACCGTCGGCGTCATGTTAGTCGAAAAACAGTAAGCCGTCCTACAGACCGTTTTACTGAAAGAGGGCGAGAGAGAAAAGGGGAAAGGGCTACAGGCGCTTTCCCCTTTCTGATAGTGTAGAAAGAGTGAAAGTCCCGGATGAGAGGCTTTGCCGGTGTTGGGTGTCTGCTGTGCCCGAACTTCGTTCGCGCTTTCTTTTCTGTTTTGAACTCGCAAACTTAGTTAGAGCCAGAGGCTTCGATGGCAACAGTTCCCCGGTCATCGGGACACCATTGTTGGGTCATAGGTTGCACTAATAAAAACAGAAAGCATAGAATACTGTCCGAGGACATATGAAGCTTGCAAGGAATCCGGCAAGGCGAGAGCGGCTGCAATGTCTTTGAGCTCCATCGCTTTCCACATGACCCCTGTCTCCGGCGGCAGTGGATTTCGTCCGTAAACCGAAAAGGCGTCTCCTCAACGCCATTCTCTCGACTTCGCTCGGAACATTTCGTGAATGGAGCGCGCACCAAACGCTGTACCGCCGATGAACATGGGGTACGCTCGCAATGTGCGTGCGAGTTTTCTCATGATAACTGGTGTTTCAGCTTGTAAAATTTTGTAACTGAACTTATCTTAATAGTCATAATTTGCAGTGGTGACTGACTCGATTTTATCATCTACAACACTTAGTTGAAGGCTCATTTCCGCCCCCGGGTGGGGCTGGAAATTGTTGAAAACGTATTTGTATTGTTGTTTTTTTTTTGTTTTTTTTTTAATCGCGATCTTCTGCGCGATACCAGGGAGCCGGCAAAAGCGTCCTTGGAGTGCCGCTGGTGGGTAGTTTCCGTTGACTAAGGCGCTTTGAGGCGCTTGATAGTCGCTGCAGGGAACGTCTCGTGTGTTGCGATCTGCGTTTTCGAGCCCAGTGTGCACGTTTCTTTGTTTGGCTCAAGGCATCCGCCAGTGTGGCGACGGGGGGAACAGCGGCAGCGAATGTGCCAGGTATAGAAATTGGAGGTGAGTACCCAAAATATTGCATCAAATAGTAAGATAATTCGTGGCTGCTTCGAGGCTTTCTGCGGTACGATAAAACTACATCTGAAGCGTCTTCGTCGCTCATTCACAAGGAAATATAAGAACAGGGACACGAAGATAAAACCATAGATTTTGCGGACTCTAACCAAAGTTTTATTAAAAACACATAAACCCGACGTTTCGGGACCCGCTCGCTTCCTCGGTCACCCGTGACCAAGAGACCGAGCGGGTCCCGAAACGTCGGGTTTATGTGTTTTTAATAAAACTTTGGTTAGAGTCCGCAAAAACTATGTCAATTTCTCCCTAACCAGACAGACCTCTGTCGAAAATGTTTACGTTTGAAGATAAAACCAGCAGAGCAAGACGATATGTAGCAGCTCCGGGCGTTTACAAAGTTAATTGAGGTTCCCGCTTCGTGTATAACTTGTTGATTACAACTAAAAGCGGCTACGTTGAAATAGGCCTATTGCAACCAAAAATGTATAAATGGTTCATCATTTCCAGTCACGCGGAAAGCAATGGAGCTTAAAAACATTCCAGCCGTACTCGCCTTGCCGGATTCCATGCAAGCTACGAAGTCCTCGGACAGTATTCGACGCTTTCTGTCGTTATTCGTGCACCCTATCACCCAGCAATGGTGCCCCGATGACCGGGGGACTGTCGCCATCGAAAGCCATGACTCTAATTAAGTTTGGGAGCTTGAAACGTAGAAAAAAGCGCGAACGACGTTGGGGCACTGCAGACGCCCAACACCGGCCAGGCCTCTCATCCGGGACTCGCACTCTTTCTACACAATCAGAAAGGGCGAAAGCGCCGGTAGCCCTTTCCTGTTTTTTCTCTCGCTCTCAAAACGGGGCTACCCACGATAAAACGGTCTATAGGCTCTTTGCACTGACGTCACATTGCACACTTTTGAACACCAAGTAAGAGGAGAAGAGGGAAGCCGCTTTTGTAAGAATTTTGAGCGGCAGGTTAATATTCTATAATCTTCTGGGGGGAGAATAGCGACGCCTGTACAAATCCGGGAGGTACAAAGAAGGGTCCTGATAAGAGGAGAGCACCTTCTTCCCCTCTTCTTTGGAGGGCAACGGAAATGACGTCCTGTGCAAGGAGCCATAGGCTCCTTGCACAGGACGTCATTTCCGTTGCCCTCCAAAGAAGAGGGGAAGAAGGTGCTCCCCTCTTATCAGGACCCTTCTTTGTACCTCCCGGATTTGGTACACGTTTTGGTACACGTTTTAACCGTATTTTTTATTGACTTTTCCTTCTAATTTTAGGTTCTTAAGTTAGGAACATATTGAACATCGTCGCCGGCGAAGATGTCAGCGATTTTAGTCGGAAAGTGACAAAAATTAGTCCCCCCGCCGCGGCTGAGCCCTCTGAGACAAGTGATGATAAAGAAACCGGAGAAAATTCCTTCAGATCATCTGTAGCTTCGTCCTCTCGTCCACACAACAAATGGCGAAAGCAATTGCTCCAAAACAGTCATGCTGAATTTTCCAAAGTATTCTCTGAGCCGGATGCCATAGATTCACCATTGTTCCTTTTCCGCCAGTTTCTAAGTACTGATATGTTCACCATGCTAGTGAAGCAAACAAATGTGTACAGTACGCAGAAATACGGCAGCTTCGTGACAGAACTCTGCGAGAGCTGGAGCAATATATTAGAATATACCTGAAAATGGGGTTTAGAAAATGCCGAACGTCATGTGCTACTGGGAGAATGGGACAAGGTATTCTCCTATCGCTGACAAGAGGTCCAGAAATCGTTTCTTGAAGCTGATGCAATGCATGCATGTTGTAAACAACATGGAGACCACCAAAGAAGCGAAGGAGGACAAGTTGTGGAAGATTCGTTCTTGGATTTCCTTATTCCAGCACAACCTCTAGAGCATTGAACAAGAAGAGTTCAATGCGGTGGATGAGATAGTGGCGTTATTTACAGGAAGCATCTCGTTAAAACAGTACATCCCAAACAAACTGACGCCGTGGGGTTTCAAGCTTTGGGGACGGGCAGGCACAACCAGTGTCCTTTACCAGTTCGAGGTATACCAAGGCCACTCCAAAGAAAACTACATTTTTGGACTTGGGGGTGATACTGTCCTGAGCATCTGCTCTGAAATACCTTCAAATGAAGACTTCAAGGTTGCAGCTGACAATTTTTTAGCTCTCCCTACTGAAAAAACCCGTATAAAAATTCATACTGGATGACCCGTATATCTCATACGGTGTTATGGGATACGGGTCTCCCGTATGATACTGGGAACCCGTACCTGTACAGGTTGACCCATTCAGATACAGGAACCCGTTCAGATACGGGGCCCGTACCTGTACGGGTTGACCCGTTTAGGTAAGGGAAACCGTGCCTGTACGGGTCGACCCGTTTAGATATAGGAACCCGTACCTTACAGGTTGACCCATTTAGATATAGGAACCAATATTTATGCATGTTCATCTGTTCAGATAGAGAAACCTATATCTTTAAAGGTTTATCCCTTCTGACGCAGTAATAGGAATCAACATGGTGTCCAACGTTTGCAAACGAATGGATGGATCTTTGCAGGTTTAACAATTCGCATGCATTTGTCATGCAAAGAATGAGCATGAGCCAGGTCATTTCAGGTTATACGTGTATTTAGAGAACGCAAATTGGCATCTGCAGAACACCAACAAGAAGCTTAACCTCTAAGCAAGCTTAGAAGTCAAACTTCTAGTTAATATCCTGCAGTAGGATATTAACAAATTTGCATACTGCAGTAGATTCACCCGAGCTGTCCTCTTCCCTGGAGAGGCCTCTCGAGGATGCCTCCATAGGTACTCGTTGAAGGCATCTGCAGGGGAAAAGAATAAAACAATAAGTCATGTATATCTACAGTTCCCTGAAAAATTTAATATTTTACTTCCTGCAATTATAAGTAAGCAATTTCCGCTACAATTTATGCTTTGTTAATATCTTGTGATACCATGTAGACCCCAAGAGTAACTTCTTACGATTACGCAGTCTGCTTAAAACAGCAGGCATGCATGATTCGGCCCGAAAGTTTTGAACCAGTTCAGACCGAGTTCAGAGGAGTGCAGAAGCAGTGCGCAAGTCGGGCTGCGGCTGCGTGAACTTAAGCTGCAGCGTTACAAACGACCCTGTAATTGGTTTCCGAAAGACCGAAGAGTTGCCATCTGTTACTGCATGAACGCTGAACTGACTTCGGCCAGCGCAAGATTCTGTGGAACTGAGGCTGAGCTCGTGCAGCACTGGAATAAATCTAACAGGCCAGTTCAGCGTCCATGCAACTTCGGGTTGAATCTAATGAGTCAGTTCTTACACTATTTGAACTAGATCGGCCAGTTCAAGCAAATCGAAAAGACCTAGTGTGACTTTCCACAACTATGCACTTAAAGTTTGCTTGCAACAGTGTGTTCCTTGCATTTCAGTGTTTATGAAAATTATAGACCTTGGAGCAGGGGACAAAAAGGAACGGAAAGACACGAAGCTCCAGAGCTTTGTGTCTGTCTGTCCCTTTTTTTCCCCATGTTCCCGGGTAACCACGTCTATCCTTAACCAGCTCGCCTGCCTGTTAACTTAAGTAAAAGTATGTTCTATAAATCTAAATATGTATATTCAATTATGAACATGGGCCTCTGATTGCCTACAACCTCTAATAGCATCTTCGATCAACTCGCACCAGGATCGCCCTGAAACCAGCACAGTGCACAGCGCTCCTCGGTCGTGCAGCGCGGTGTCGGTGCAACATCGAGGACAAAGTGCGCCGCGCCGGTGCACCGCGGCGAGCTCCACCTTGCGTCACTTCGCGTTTTGTTCGTTTTTTCTTGCATAGGTCAGCGCACGGTGCCCGTCTGCTGTCAATTTTTTCTATTGTTTTACTCGCGGATTTGACGGTCCCACAGAAATAAACATCGTGGACGTGACTGTCGATGGGGTCACGAAGGGGGTGACAATTCCATATGTATATGTTGGCCATCATTATTGGTTCAAGAAAACGAAACACCAGATAATAGCCGTACCTCGCTGTCATCGAAACGCCTCGCGCCGCTTTCCACGAAGTTCGTGCTTCTCGGGCGCTCCTTGCCACCGCACCAATCGCCAGTAATCGCGGCGATGGTGAGAAGCTCGTCGTCTCGACGTCAGAAGACCCGAGGAGTTATCTAGTGCAGCTGCGAGGCGTGTTCGTTTTTGCAAGATCGCCATCTCGATAGTCTGCGCGTCTGCTACTCCCGCCATCTTCTCGATTCCCGCTCCTGGCCGCAATGCCTGATGGGACTGCCCCCCGGCGCGCCGCCGATTTTCCTGGTGCGCGTTGGGGCAACGAAAAGCCGCACCGGGAGGGTGCGCTTCGTTGATCGAGGACGTCCGGTGCGCACCGGTGCACTTGATCGAAGATGAAGGGGCGCACCTCAGTGCCCCGGTGCGCACCGGTGCGGATGATCGAGGATGCTATAACTTATTTCATGCCCAACAATGTCACCATGGGAACAAGTAAAATGAACACTGAACACACAATTCTCGACCGGCAGTCTTAGTGCGAAAGAAAGATTTTGACCTGCAATTGTTGTTCTGGGCATGTATATAAATTGACAACACAGATTTGATATCAAGAACCATTTAACTAATCTAATATCCGTGTTACGACCCTTCAATGGTCTATTCATACGAGATAGTTCCCTGGTAAGAAAACTGAGCACTAGAAAGGAGGAACACCCACGGTGAGAAGGCGGTTCAGAAAAAGGGCAGTACTCAAAGGACAGAGCCAAACATAGTTCGGTTGTAGCAGTTCTAGTGAACAAACAGACTCACTTTCACAACTTTGCTAGTGCCAGCTTTTCGTTCAAAAGAAAAAATAAATGCCTCAGCAGAAGGTCCTGCAAGCAGGCCACTGATATCATGGACCTCCCCCAAAACTTGCAGGGATTAGCAGATACGTTACTGTAAAAAAAAAAATACATCAGAAAGCACCAAGGCACCTAGATGACCGTGACAAGGTCACTTTACTTTTCTTCATATATTAAAAACAAAGAGGGAGATAGGGCTTCTTCATTTCGGTTTTGCGCTCAGAGCTTCACGTTCCTAAAGCTCGAACTAGTCGAACCGTGACCTTTCAAAAGCCTATAACACTGAAAGTTCTGAAAGCCTTGGAATATTTTATCACATTAATTTTGTCGTAGCAGGTTGCAACTTCAGAAGCCATAAGGTTTGAGTGACTCACCAAGTATGAGACATCTGTGAGAAGTGGGCACTTACTGCTGCCAACTTGACTGGAGTCAGGGCCCTCTCGGCGACAGCGCCCTTGAAGCGCCGGCATAGCACCCCAGTCACACTCCGCCCACGCAGGTTCTCCCTGCCGAAGATCCACTTCGTGGCCTCTTTAACGAACATGGAGTCTCCCCGGGCTCCCCTCACGTAGAACAGTTTGTCCTTTTCCACCAAGACACCATGTCAAAGCTGAACCTAGAAATAGATAGAAATGCTCTACAGGAAATGCAGCCAGCCATTGGTCCCGATCTCATTGATCTTTCGGAAACTTGTGCAGACGTCTGCCGCACAATGCCACTTTTTTCGGACGCAGGACATGCAAGGCAGCTCTTCACGCAACATCTTGGGGGTATTCTTTTCAAAGCCAATCACAGAAATTCACCACGGGCACTCACTACTCGTCTCCAACTTCTCAATGTAAAGAACACCTCATCTTGAAGTACAGAACAGAGAGTGGAACAAACATAACTGCAAAAGAATCGCATAGCAAACAGTTCCAGCCACGCATGTCGTCTGCTATGCACACAAAAAAAACACGGAGGGGAAAACAAAAAAGCTCACGGTCGGGTGTAGCCACGTGACTTCCGCCCACTCACTCTCTCCTCTCCACTTCTCCGACCTCCGTGCGCGGGTTTCAGTTTCAGTTCTGAGCAGTTGCGTTTTTTGGCTTTAATAAAAATATATGTGACTGTTGCAAAATATTAATTTGGTAGTCTTTCGACACCATTAAAAATCGGCTGGCCAAAAATGAAAACTTTTATTGGGGGGTTAAGTGTCAGTTTAAGTGAGTTCAGAGTAAAGAGAGAAAGCGAAAGGAGGGTACCAATTATAACACAATTTTAATTGGGCTCCTTGGTACATGATTTATGAAAAAGCTCGAAATAAGACAAGGACACTAGATAGAAAACGTTTCAGAAAAGTGCCAATTAATTGGGAAAGAAATATCTTATCAGTGCCCGGCCCTACTCTTAACATTCAACAGCATTCTGAAGCAGCCCGATGGTTCAATTTAAGGAAGCATATAAATTACCTCATTCAAGGAGCTGTGGAAACAATAAAATTTAGTCACTCGCCCAATATCTGGAATGCATATTCCATGAAATTCTGAACTTACCTCGTCATCAGCCTCTGCAAGCACTGGCACACACTCGGGAAATGCCTCCGGCGGGCCTGCTACAAGATCCGCTGCTGGAACAGCAGCATCAGCGGCCGGTACAGGTCGAGCGTGATCCACACCAGCTCGCACTACGTGAACTGAAGCAGGAGCGCCAGCTGCAGGAACCACTGCTGGGCAAGCTGGAGGAGCTGACCCAACACCGCCAGACGGGACATTGTCCACTGCAACATAATAAAACACTCTTTAGAAACAAGACACAGTTCAGGAGTCAACCGACTTTTCGGACGCCAAAAATTCAGACAAGCTTGATTATTCGGACTTTAGCACTTTCCTGGTTCGTTAATGGCATGAGGGCTTCATAGTACTTCATGCCACAGAAGACTACCGGCAGTGTGCTTATTTGTTTTTACGTAACACACCGGGACTGGAAAAGTAGCGAAAGCAGGACACAAAACAAAAGGATGAGAAACAAAACCAAAGAAGAAAAAGAGGAAGAAAAGAAATGCGCTCAAGTTCGCCGGCAGTGGGCGGCAGAGAGGTTGTTTAGTTTACAAAAAAAATACCGGTGAATAGCTAATGAATATTCATGCCAAGCATTTCCAACGGTTTGCGAGATATAAGCTCAATCTTTCTGACGAAATCCAATGCTGTAGCAGATCGTCTGCTCACCTTTTAACCAGTTGCACAGTTGCGTCGCTAGGCACAATCTGCCGCCCGATTAAAGTTCAGCCTTGTTGGTGCTGTGGTCATGCCTACGACCAGCTTCCTCACTCCCTCCTCCTCAACAAAAAGAACTCCTGTCTCCCCAATGACGAAAGGATGTGTGCTGGCCAGGCTCATCAGAAAGCGCATATTTAAAATGTTTTGACTGACAGAACAAACTTTCACTTCAAGCCTCATCTATGCGCACAGACCATGGTGTCTTGGTATGACATAATTGTTTGACATACTGCAGAACCAGAAAAATATTTCTTCAATCAAAGCAAAAGTGCTGCCGAGCAAAACGGGCTCATCGCCATCAGCAACAAGAAACAAACTCTCAAAGCTCCATTTGCACCCTAAGAGAAGAAAAGAGAATTATAGACACCTCTTAAACTCATTGATACATTGAGGCACCCCTGTAGTATATGCTTACTTCTGTTTGCGACCAAAAACAAAAAAATTAAAATTACTTTTGATCCCTCAGATAAAGTGTGAGCACATAATGTGTAGTGTGTGAGGTAAGCAACTGAAAGTGCCTCCACGCTTACCTAGTAGTGCCAGCAGCTGCTTCTTGATAGCGTCCTCTCTATCTGGGGCTCCTGCTCCAGGTTCAGCACCCTCTGCTTTGCCGACCTCAGCTTTTCAACCAGTCGGGCATGCTCCCCAAGCGACACAGCGGACGTCCTGTCCTCTGTCTTTTTTTTTTTCTTGTACTTGCCACCCACTGCAGGGGATGGCGACATCAAAATCTGGAAAAGAAAAAGGTCCAGGTGTTGTAATATTTATTTAATATAAACTCCAACACATAATTGGGACACACATAGTTCACACTAAATTGCTCCCCCCCTTTATTTTTTGGGTGCAGGTTTCAGCCCTATACCTGTGATTGCCCCCTCCCTGAAGAAATGCTTCCAGACGCCCCTGACAAGATATCCGGTATTCACTGTCAGTACAGGAAATAATTGGTATATCGTCCTTTACATACTCTAGTGTGTAAAGGACGATACCTGTTGTCCGAAAACACTGTGTAGGTAAACGAAATAGTATGATAAAATATTGTGTTAAAAGGTACTTCTAAGTTAGAAAGTAAAATATGATAATACTACTTTGCTCCCAGTGTACTTTCTATGAGGAACGTAAACTCTCAGTTGCTTTGTACTTGCAATTCAGTGCTTTTAAATACGATAGCATCTATAAGCAAAGCATATGCACTTTAGGCGTCTGTTGGTCCGAGGATTTGTAACTGCTTTTGAAAACAGCATGTGCCGGCACATTATAATTCAGAAAAGAAAAACATGCCGCCGGCACTGCGCCTCAAACCCACAACCGTTGAAGTCTAAGCCGGGCATCGTATCCGCTTCACTACGAGCATACATGGGTAAGCATTTGCGAAAGAGCTACTGGTTGCAGGCAAGAGCTGCGTTGATGCACGTGCCAGTGACTCAACGCCGTTGTTGCCATAGCAATGTGCGCCGCATCTGGTCGCAGTCGCACATAGCCACATCTGAGGAGAGCTCTGTGAACCAGACTTGAGTATCATCTTTCGTTGTCGGTATGCGAAAGCAGGTCTCACCAGAGGAACATTACGCAAGCGTGCTGAGGCACAGTGAAAGCAAAGTGCCTAGGGTACTTCGGAACAACATAAAACATGTTTGTTGAAAGCTGGAGAGGCAAGTAGCAACAAGAGGACCATTGAAGCGGATGAAAAGATTAAAGAGAGGAAACTTCGGCTGCAACACAAGCAGGACGCCAAACAAATAGGACGTCTTGCGATAGTGGAGAAGAGATGTAACTTCGTGTACAGCGAGATTTTGACTTGACTTGGAGCAGGTGAGCACATCTCGTAAGACTGAAGAGTGTCGAATTCAGATTTAATGCGGTCGAGAAACGAGCAGGAGAGTGTCTCTTGAAATTGAAGAGGGACAACTGCAGCTACAGCACAGTCGAGACCAGGAGTGGCCAAGCTGCGGCACTTTGTGTGTTAAAGTGCGGCTTGTGGTCCACTTTCATAGAGCGTTCTACCCACCGGATCTGTGTACCAGAATAGCAAGCAATTTAAAAAAGTGTCTGTACAAATAGTCCTGACCAGCCATAATGAATGGACACAATTACTCATAAAGCGAACAAAATGCAAGATATTCTTTAGCCTAACCGTTCAATTTTACCCACAATTACTGCCCACTGGTAATGGAAGTGAAGTATGCTGCTGATTTGAAAAAGGGAAACAAAAGACGAACCCCCTCCTTCTGAACAGAGTCGAAGATGAGGTAAGAAAAACAGCCTAAAGGCACACATAAACCTCGAACCTTGAGTTCAATACCATAGGGATGGCCACATGCTTCTTTTTCAAAGCAGCAGCCAGCTCAGCTCGTGTCTCTGTAAAACAAAACATGCACACTGAATTACATCTCAAAGTCGTCGTGTTCGTCTCCCTTTCCCTTCTTGTATCGGGGTTTATAAATATGACCGTTCACCAGCCAGCCTGCGCTATAACCCTTGTTTCAAAAATTATTTTTTTCGATATTTTTACACATTAAATGCACCACCTAGTCGAACTTATGTGGCAAATTTGTCGAGCTTACAAAGACGATTTGTTGCGATTTATTTTGAGTGTCGTGGCTACCGTCTGGAGCGCCCTGTAGTTAAACAACGTAAAACCCTTTGCTCTTGCCGCCCAGTTCTTCACAAATCGGGCGCAAGGACCGAATCGGGCGCAAGGACATATTCGTGCCCACCACATTTCGCGAATTTTAGACGCCGGAACGGGGGACGCCGGAACGGGGGCCCACGAAATTTCCGCTTTCCACGTGCCCTTAAATTTCGCTAATTTTTGGACGCGTGGAATTTGCAAAAAGTCGGAGGCTGGCGAACATTAGGGAGTGTTCGTAGACCGCGTTTCCCCCTCTGCAACGAAGATGTGCCTGCCCGCCGATAGTCTTGACTGTAGAGTTCCGGGTATATAGCGAGTTGCGGAGGGCGTTGCGGGACAGCGAAAACGATCTACGAAAACTCCCTATTAACGGTTTGCAGTATACGTTGCGCTTCGAGCCCCTGATGCGTAGACAACAACTTACCATTCCCCGGCGCACGCTCCAACAGCCTCCCAGTAGACGCTTTTCGGCACGTCGGGGTCGAAGTCGCCAACGCTCGCCGGTTTGAACTTCTTGATACGGTTCACCACGCTGACTATTGCCTTCGCGCCATCAATATAAATCACGTACGCTTAGTACATATCGACACCGATACACACCGATCGAGATAGCCCTAACGTCAATGCGGCTTTGGTTCACAGCACTGGCTGGCACTGGCCGGCTAGCCAGCGGCGCTGGTATGTAAGGATTGGATTGGATTAAATAAATAATCTGCCTTAGTTTATATTAATACTATTATTACTCAAAATAGTTTTAGAACATTTAAAAGCATAGAAACTTACCATGTTAAGTTTATTTATTGTTAAGAAAAACATTGTCCGTCGTTGGTTGTTTTGCTCCACTCTGGCTTGCAGCTACGAAATCCAATCCAATCCGACGTCAATAAACCGAAACCGAAACTACCGCGGTACACGGCTCAAAGCTATGAAGCAAACTCTCGTTTATCTCGGCCTCGCTTCCCATGGATTTGGTTTTCTCATTTTATGACTTTAAATATGCATGTCATAAAATGGTTGAGTTTGATAGCTGAAACTGTTAAACTGAAATGACCTAATATGTGATTTTCTGATTAAAATTCTTCATTGAAAAAAATATCACAGTTTAGTTTCGCGGTGAGCGCGTTCCCGTCGAGGTCTGATAATTTCTGGTCGCGTTAAATAGACCGATCTCACCGGCCAGTTTGACTACGCCACCGCTGCCACAATGCAGCGAGGGACTGTAGTCTTTGGGCACGTGCGACAACCTCGCTGGAGCTCTTCGCGTGCAGAGCACGAGAAGGCACGAGCCCTCGCGTGCACGGCCGTCTGCCTCCTGTGAACTAAAGTTATGGCGGCTTTACGCATGCGCCCAACGCTTAGTGAGATCGGTCTATTGTGTATACCGCTAGAGCCTGTACAAGGTTACCGACCGCCGGTTTAAGTGCCGGCGCCGGTAAGGCGTTACCGGTCGCTCCGATACGTGGTTGCTGTTAGCCGCGCATCGATTACTGGCCACCGGTACGTTATTACGGCCCACCAGTGTGGCGTACCGGCTTCGCCTGTACGTGTTCACTCGCCGCCTGTACATGATATGGGCAACCGATACGGCGTATCGGCTTCGCCGGTACGTGGTTACCGGTTCCCGGTGTGGCCTACCGGCTGTTCCCGTACGCGTTTACCGGCCGCCTGTACATGGTATGGGCAGCCGGTACGGCGTATCGGCTTCGCCAGTACGTGGTTACAGGTCTCCGGTACAGAGCTACCGGTTACCGATATGAGAATACAGGACTCCGGTGTGAACCGGTATAGGCCGGTATACATTTGTACAGGTTTTTTCAGTAGGGCTTTGAGCCTTGTTGAAGAGTTAACGAGAGGAATACCGTACGTTGAAACTCTGAAGCAAAATCGGGTGAGAGACTGCAAACTCTAGGGTGAGAAGACTTTGAGAAAAGTTGGCCAAGGCTCACATTATTACAGAGTTGACAATGACAAAGGAATTGTGGTAGTTGGCTGTTTTGACAGGAAAGCTGTCACTCTAGTGCCAAACCTCGTCTCTGTTGAGTCAATTCAGGAAGTCAAACGGTAAGACCTAAAGACCAAACTCCACATTGACATCGCACGCCCGGCAATTGTTGGTATGTACAACAGTTTCAGGGGGGGGGGGGGATCGACCGGCATAATTATCAGGTGTCGCTGTACAAATACACCATTCGGTCGAGGCGCTGGTACACGTACCTCATATATCATGCTATCTTCATCTGCGTCGTAAATGCATGGAATATTCACAGGCGCCAAAGCCATCAGCTGAAGGAGCGGCCACTCAAGCCGAGAACCTTCATTGCCAGTTTATCAAAAAACCCAATCTCTACTGGAAATGCGCCAAGAGGACGGCCGGTCAGTCTGCCTTCGCCTCCGATGAAGAGGAAGTTCACGCCAAGTCATCCCCAAGATGACGTTCGAAAAGACGGGGTTGGGCATCATCCAACTGTGGCGAGCAATCGACTTCAATGCAGGAACTGTGTGCCCAGTGTGAACACGTTTAGCACTGTTGTGTGCGCGAAATGCAATGTAACTCCGAGTCTGAGCAAGCGACGCAACTGTTTCTTTGAATACTACAAGCCACGAGACTGCAGCTGGCAAAGACGTAGCAGAAAAGCCCAGTGTATCATATTTGATACGTTCAATAATTTTTTACTGGTTTAAAATTTCATTGTTATTTTTGTATGAATGTACTCACCTTAGCCATAAATAAAGGCACACAAGTTTCTACAATTTTAATTTGCCTCGAAATATGTTTGGGCTTAAATCTCTCAAGCACTTAAATGTAGTGCTTGAGAATAGCTGACAATTGTAGCGGGCAAACGCTGGCGGCATGCTTTCCCGTATTGATCGAGTGACCGATGAGTCGCTCTACTCACTCCACTTTAGAATCCCCTAAATTATACTCATGTGAAAAAAAAAAGGATTGGGGTACCTGTAAAGGAAACAAAAACAACTATCATAGCCGAGGTTTCTTCTTTTTCTTTTTGTGCTGCATTCGGAGAACATGTACACCGATATCAAACTATTTAAATCTTTCAGTTTTCTGTTGACAACAAAAGGTTGGCACTTTTCAAGTATCGGGACACTTGATATAAACAGTGTATTAAGCTCAAAACATTAGGGCATTACAACCAACACTATACTGTGTATATAAAGTGGCTATAATGAAGACAATGTGCTCAGGTGGCAATTGTTTGTATTCTTTTATTTTCCAAACCTGATTATACAATTTTATATTGAAAATATTTTCCTCTAAAAAATAAATCAAACCCCTAAAACAACCTTGTAGGTACTTTTGACACATTGTGGAAATGGAAATCTGAAAAGGAGTCTTTTTCCAGCACCGGACTATCGAACTATAATAGTTAAAGTAATGATACTTCAAAAGCCAAAAAACAACCCTTTGAATATGAAACAAACCAGAAAACTTACATGGAAACAGGGAACGTTTAAACAAAAAACATTGTTATGTATGCATTACAAACATAATAAATCATCAAAATATGCAACATCACAGTCACTTCACCATTCTGAAAAAAATTACTGTAAATATGTATAACACAAAAAGGGATATGATTTACACCAAGCAAGATACTCGGCCATAGAACAAAAGTTTCAACAATAAAAGAAATTATGAGTGGGTACCAAAAAATAACCGTTATGAATTTCAGGAGGCCGGGCATTCGTAGTACTAGCGTCCACCTCTAGCAACAACCCTTCCCAAGTTAGTTTGCCGACCGGCGTCGTCTGCTAAGGATCTGTTGTTCATTTTTTCCCAAAGAGCTTCAAAATTTTTCCTTGTTTTCTTCAATGCCTGACTTGACAGACCTTCCACATCCATAAAATGATTTTCTTTCAAGACTCCATACGGGCAAACATAAAAAAGTCACACGGGGCGAGGTCCTGAGAATACGGGAGGTTGAGAAGCGGTGTCATGCCAGGACAGTGTCTGCTGGGGCATTGTTGTGATGGAACTATCATTCCTCCTTTCCCTTATATCGGAGAATTTCTGCCTTACTCAGTTTTGCAAGTGTCGCCAAATTCCCCGGTAAAACACCTGATTAAGAGATTCACCAAGAGGAACAAACTCGGAGTGATCAATGCCCAATTTTTTGGGGGGTTCTTCGTCAGTTGAGGAGGTTAAAGGTCGCCCAGGAAGAGGTTCTCATCGATCAAAAAATCACCAGTCTTAAAGCGAGAAAACCACTTGCAATTTCTCATTAGCATCTTCCTTGTAAGCTCTCTGAAGCATTACAAGAGTTTCTGGAGTTTTACCTAAAGCAATATTTCACAGCCCCATGTTGTTCTTTCATATCAGACGATTGAAAAAAAAAAACATATTGAAGTGCTTCGAAAAATATTTGTAGCAGACAATGCCAGTCGGCAAACTCGCTCGGAAAGATTGCTGCAAAGCGCTGCTAGCGGCGGAAGCTGGTACTACTTGCTCTAATAGTTCCGTTTTCCGCGAAGCAGAAAAGTGTCCGGTATTGTTCTAGTAAAGTAAGTGCTTCATCGACCGCCTTCAACCGCTCTCTTCATTTTGGGCAACTGAACGTTTGAATGTGCAAAGAAACCAGGTACGTTTAGAATTCATATAAACGTGCTCCTTCTTGGGAATCCTACTTTTTAAAATGAAAAAAGAATTTTCACGATGGTAGCACGTAGTCGAGCTCGTGAGCTTGGCTACTCCCTCGAAGTCCCCGGTGTCCTGGGTCCAATTTGATCCTAATTTTAAGCCGCTGGTATCTGTGCATCTGTTTTTGCAGAACGCTGTAGATATATGTGCGTAGTTCATCGGTGAGAAAAGCTCGACAGACATGTAGATTATCCTTTTTCACAACGGATTCTTTTTACTCGTGTTTAATGAATTCGGTTATGGCAGTGGCTATGGCTAGTAGCTCAGCGTGCAGGGAAGTACGAACTCCCTGGCGCTCCCGTGTCAGAATTTCTTTCTGACTTTAAATTGCTAGCGTGCGTTGCTCTGCTTTAAAACTGGCATCCGTAAAATAGATTGCTACGGTTGAGTGCTCGGCCTCTTTCTCTAGGCATTTAACTATGTCGATTCTTGTGTCTACATATCTTATGTCGTGCATATTGTTAGAAATGGGATCAACTACAGAACCCGGAGGTAGACACTGGAAGCCCATATTTTAGGTTAGGCCTCGACAGTAGAATGACCATCCGTCCCGCGACTCGCGGGACTGTCCCGCATTGAGGGCTCGCGTCCCGCGAGAAATTCCAAAATCTTCAAAATGTCCCGCATTTCACACTGCAGTAAACTTCACTCCGCAACTCATGGTGTTGCCGAACAAACGGGGCATGGGGAAGCGCGGAGAACGCTAGTAATCGTGTGAATCCCATAATACGCCACTCTCTATGTAAGCATTGCGGGAAGCGGCCGTCGTTCTTGCAGGAGACCTGAGGCTCATGCGCTGTTGTGCCTCCCTCCTGGTGGTTAAATATTCCGAGAAAAATAGTTCGCCAAAAGTTTAAATATAAAATATTGTACTAATTACTTTCAAATTGCTGTGCGAATGCGAAGAGGTGGCTGTGCTTTTTTTTTTTTTTCTTCTTTTTTTTAATGAAGACAGTTACAGTTGCAATGGCCGAAAGAGAACATAACGTTAAAAAATTTGACTGAAAACTCCGAGACTGGCAAGGCCAAGATTCCGAGACATTCGGGCTAGTTTCAAAACTTCCCACCACGCGGCGCTCCAAGACCGACGACCTGCAGAATATTTTTCAACCAGAGAAAAATTTCCCCTCGCCACACTTCCTATTTCCTCCTCTCCCACTGCTAACTTGACGGCGGGGGGACTCCTTTTGTTGCTGCATCTCGGGGCCAGATAAGCCAAGCTAAGCGCATAATGGGCGATTTGCGTCGGGAGGCACAGCGACCGCTTTCATCCGGCGATGCCAGAGAAGCGCCCGAAACCGAACTCTTCTTTCCGCAGCATTTCAGAGCCTAGCCTGTCGGTTTTGTCTCTGAATTTTAGTTTTGTTTTGCGATAAGCATATTTATAGGCTGCTTGGCTACTCCCGAGCCTTTGACTGCTTCTGCCGTCCATGTACAGCGACACAAGTCCATGTGAGGATGGGCATAGGCCAAGAGCCGTCGTCCAGGAACCCTAAAGTTCGAAGGAACTGCCTACTACAGAGTGTATTGTGACCCTGGGTACTTGAAGAGGAAGCGACGAGCCTTACAAAAAGTGTTTACGGGACGGGAACTCATGCCAGCGTCCGTACTTGAACATGCCCGGTGCTTTTACCCCAACCCACCTGGTGTTGCCTATATGGGGCACACGTTGTAATAAACAGTGCTGGGGGCTGTCAAACTGTTGTTTTTGGTCTGAAATTTGACCTAAACTCCAAATATTGAGATCTGCAAAAATCCTTAATACGAAGCAGAGCCTTTCTTTTTTTTGCGGTTCCTTGCATTTTTATATTGCATTTTGAGATCATAGTGACCAGTGCCGCGTTTAGACGTCATATTGCACGTGGTCACACCGATGACCAGAACTCCACCTTTCCGTAAGCAAAAGTTTAAAGTACAAGTTCACCCGTCAAATTTTGGGAGTGTAATTACAATATTGCGTTAATTTTTCTCAACTCAATATCTCTTCTCGAAATGGGTCATCACTTTAGTACAGTCGCCCTCTTGAGATTTTTAGGCTAGAGATGGCAAAAGCACGTTCCAAAAATAACTGTTTTACATTACCGATTCCTTTCTTAAAAGTCGCTAAAATTTAATTATATCACATTACAAATTACTGATTACTAAAACTATGGGCATTCTCTTCGTATTACATTTAATTTTTGCAGGTACAGTTTGCTTGTCGATAATGAAATATCAGTCGGCTGTTGCAAACAGTGCAATGTAGGCGCAATATAATATATTACTGTCATGCCGCGACCTTGCTCAGGAAGCCGCCGATGACAACGAGGTTTTACGATGCGCTAGTAACTCCAAATTATCTGAATCAGTGGTGTCGCCATTTGGGACCAGACATTTCACCGAACGCCGTTTCGTCGAACGCCGTTTCATCAAAGCTGTTTCATCGAATGCCGTTTCATCGAATGCCGTTTCATCGAACGCCGTTTTATCGAACGCCGTCTTATCGAACGTCAGGGTGGCATTCTCGCTTCCTGAAGCTGGTCAGAGGTACCCATCCCGGTTCTGGAACTTTTTTTACTTGCATCGCCGCAGAACATAAGCTGACGGAAGACAGGCTGGAGGCGAGGCTGAGTTCCCAAGAGCCTCTTCGCCAAAAGAAGGGCATAGCAGCAAGAAATGAGAAGGCCGGTCCGACTTTTTTATGAACCGACGGAGCATGGCTGTGGGGGACTTTTCGAGAGCAATTGCTCATCATTTGAAACGGTGAATGGCTGTCGCACGAACATATGAGCACCCGAAAGTTTTCAAGTAAAATTTAAAGTGACTTACTTTTGACTTCACTGAGTCTTAGAACTAAAAAGAAAATGTTTCGCTGTAGTTTCATAAATAGCACCTCGGCTTTAGCGAAGTCAAGTTTCGGGCAGTAAAAAAGTATCAATAGAAAGACATGAGAGATTAGGAGGCTCACATGGCTAGAGTTGTTGCGCTTACGCAAAACCAAAGTCGCCTTCTGGCCTCCATGAGTTGGAGTGCGCTCCTACCGGGAGTGCGACTTTTTATTTTTTTGTTACAATAGCCTCAAGGCCCATCGGGTAATACAGAGGCGGTGAACAGATAAGCACAACATGCGAAACAAACATAAAATTCGGTACAAATATTCTCATGGGTTACTTGCATGAAAATAAATTGTAACAGCTACAAGTTTGGACATTAAAAAACCTGACGATGAAATGGGGGAATGCCACGAAAATGCACTCGATTCGTGCATAAAAGAGCAGCTTTCACACTTTCTATATAAACGAGATTCGATGAAACGGCCATCAGCAATTCGATGAAACGTCCATTTTTTTCGATGAAACGGCGTTCGACGAAACGGCGTTCGATGAAATCTTCGGGAACCGTCGCCATGCTGTACTACAGCGCAACAAATGAGATGAGACCATAACTGTGCTCTCGCAAGCTCGGTTTTAATAAAGGAAAAGAAGATAATACTTTTTTCTTTAATTCTCTACTAGTGCTTGTAAGTTGCAACACAGCAAGAGCTACTCAAGTCTATTGTAATGTATCACTGATATCCGATAAGCTGAGGTGGCGTAACCTGTGCTGCATAAAATGCTTTGACGGAATCGTTTGTTCTTAGGATCACGCGTGAGGTGCGAGCTAACCTAACCCAGAGCCGTAAATGTAGAGAGTTTGGCCATTCGTTGGGAAGTATAGGAGACGAATGAGGAGGCGCCATTGGCCAAAAGCGGGCTGGGCGTGTTCCAGGGCGTCTTCAGAAATTCGAATGTGACCAACCAGAAGCCGGAAATAATACCCTGGCGGTGGTCGCGAGAAACAAACCTGATAACTGCATTGAGTAACTCTCAATGGCTGAAAATATGGTACACGTGATGTTTCAATCACGTTAACCTAAAATGATGGTGGAAGGGTGCGATTAGCGGAACGATCGACATGATCCGTACGCCAAGCGCCCAGGGCCGGGAATCTGCCGTCCGAACGGTCACACTCTGTCCGCGCAAAACAGAGTTGCGCGGCGCATTCGTTTCTTACATCTTTTTGCATGATCATGATCAAAACAACACGTGCACCCTATTTTCAACCACAAAGAGTTACTACACTTCACTCTTACGCGTTTATTAAAACCATATACGAACATAGACCTTTGATCAGAACTGTTTACCGCTACCACCGCTAGGGGATTGTTTTCGGCTTCTGGTTGGTCAAGAGAGCATGCCAAGCCCTCTTTCCGACTCTGCCGCACGCCCTGACTCTGCCCGCACCTCCCATTGACCAAACTCTCTCAATACACGGCTCTGACCTAACCTATACCTACAGCCAAGAATAAAGGCACCGAGCATTAATTGGAATGCGACAGAAGCACTTCGACTTTCCGGACTGCCGTGATTGTATCTGGAATGACTTCTGTAATCAAGGTGAACACGCGCACACATATATACGGAGGCACTGTTGAAGCCTCAGGGGCTTGGTTTTGTGTATATTTTATCAACTGCGCCGATACCCGGTTTTCGCTTTGCTGAAATATTTCAACAACTGCCAGTCTTGAACGGGTCAACGAAAGAACTGATCGTTTTCACGTAGTTGCGTTAAAACTATGAGGTTACACTCTAAGAAAA
The DNA here is from genome assembly GCF_016920785.2 of Ixodes scapularis. Lineage (NCBI taxonomy): Eukaryota > Metazoa > Arthropoda > Arachnida > Ixodida > Ixodidae > Ixodes > Ixodes scapularis. The sequence continues at coordinate 59,290,624 of NW_024609881.1, forward strand.
AAGTTGGCCTCAAGGGACTAACGGCAGCATTTGGTCTCTGAACTCCCAGTTGCTCCCCGAAAGGACCATCTGGCTCAAGCTAGGTACCGTGCGCAAACGCTGGGGACTAATTGCACTTGACTGGGACCAACCGATAGGCGTGCGCGAGCAAAAGCATCCGTTAGTCCCCCTCAGACAGGGTGCATCTGTATGATTTAGTCCACAAAGGCAAACGGAATGTTTGCCAGGAGGACGGATGCTATTTCGCTTGTCTTGGGGATCGGCGAGACTCAGCCCAGCACGGCTCGAAGTGTTGACAAAACTCGGACGAAACTGGCGAATTTGTTTAATGTGCCACGAACGTTAAGACATTACATGGTAGAGCTTCACGCGTTGTGTGAATGCGAGTGAACGAATGTGTTGACTCGACTTCACCCAACTATCTCGTCAAAAAGGATCTGTTGACATTTCACAAGTCCCATTTACGTAATTTGCCTTCGCGCAAAAAATGTGCATTTATCCAAACGGAACACCTCCAAATACTAACACTTTTTTTCTTTTTAAAATTAAACGTAACAGTTAGTAGAAGCCCCGCTTTTAACACCGGAGTCTCGCAGTCAGAATAAATGGTCACTTCAATCGCTAAAACAGATCATTCCCACCGGCGATATAAGCAGTCACGCGATGCGACTAGATCGCATCGCAAAAAAAAAAATTAGATGGTCACACCGGCGTGTGCGATAAGCGAGTCCAACGCCTTCGTTGGCGAGTCGTTTCTCGAAAACTCTCGCTCCGAACGCCGTTGATTGGCTCAGAGGCTCCGCGACTACATCGCATCTCAAAAAAGTCGGGTCGAGAAGCGACTGCTCAAATCGCGTCGCTTTTTGGCCGCGATGGTCGCTTTTGCGATGAAAGTTATCGCGCGACTAGGTCGCATTGCCGGTGGGAACGCGCCTCCGTCTCTGCGTCACAAACCTTTCTGGGTAGTCCAATGTCCAACTCAAAATCCGCAACGACACACTTGATGCACGGCACGTTCCACTTGGAGAGCACATCCACGGGCAGTATCCAGACACCTTCATGCCATCGTCGTCGTTATTTCCAAAACAATCCAGATGAACAGCGAAGACCGAATCACGCCCGGAACGTCACACCTGGCAGCACCCTACTAATACAAAACAAATGCAAACTAAAAAAAAAAAAAAGCCACTCGAGAAAGCTAAAAGAAAAAAAACGTGTTTGCTTGTACGTCACTCGACCGGCGTGTTGAAAGTGGCGACCTTCTCCCGTCCTTGGAGCTCTTCGGTGTCCTTGTGTCATGTGTAGTGGGAGCGGGAAAAGAGATTATCTTCTGCGCGCACTGCCCCCTCCGCCCAATCCCCTACCCCGCATTCCTTCTTCACGCGGGGGGTTGGGCGTTGGTTGTGCAGATGGGGTCCGCCGGGAAAATGGGAAGTGTCTTTGTTTGAAAATAACCTGTTTTTAGTAAGTTGAAAGTCGAAATACAGCCTTCGTAGGAGGCTGGTCGCCTTGTGTCGTCTCCGATCATGGCGGGTTCCGGTTTGGATTCGCGGCGCTGAAGCACTGCACTTGATCTGTTCTGAAGTCACAAGTCAAGGGAACTCAATTAAGGTATGTCGAAGTGCTTCTGTTTATGGTGTATTTATTGACCGCGGCTTCAGAAAGTGTTTTATTTTGAGCGCGTTCTCTAGCTTGCAAAGCGCGCGCCATGCTCTATTTTTTTTTTTGGCACCATGGTTGCTGATTTTGTTATGCAGCACAGAGACCCCATATTCAATCGTATCGAGCGAAACGCCAGTTCTCCCGATGGCTTATTTTTTTTTTTGTGAGTGTGTTTCCCAGATCCTGGCAGGATCGCTTGACCATAAACGCCTGTCCACACATGCAGCGGAGCGCTACAGGCAGAGCGCTGACCTTGCGCTAAGCGCGTGCTGACGGGATCGGTCACCAGCTTTGTATCGCACGGACAAAACGCTTGCTCATGGCAAACGAAAAGTAGCTCATGACACGTGAGCAGCGCTACATCAGCGCTTCGCTCCGTGTGAGAACCGGCATTAATGGAGATATTTATTCGATTGTAAACTAGACTTTCGCGTTGATGGCGGGAGATCGTGCCGTCACTTTGAAGCATAGTTTGAGCACGCACGCGCTGGGTCTGTAATTCGCAGCGAACGGTCTACTAAAATCTAATATTGCGCTGGTCTGCTGTCAACAGATCGCATGTTGGATGTGAACCATTGTACCATTTATGCAGCCTATTTGTTAATTTATTATGCATGTGTTATAACTTATACTTCATATATTTGTCAAGCGATTGGGTATTTACGCTGCCCTGTTACTAATAATCTGATTTCCTCCCAAACAGGCAGAAAGCTTCCGGTGCCCCAATAAACGGTGCTGGGACCACGACCGGCTTGGACAGACGTCCCAGTGTCCAAGCCATCGTCGACGCAAGTGCACTCTTCGGAATTTGCCTTATCGTGGATTCTACCGCAAAGGAACTTCGACTTCAGTCATCCTTGAATGCGATGTGTATCTACGAGGCAATAAAGCTACGTTTAACCTGAACTCCACAATTTTGTTTCGGAGACTTGTGACCCGGGACCAAATGTAAAAAATAAACCTTTAGTCCCAGGGGTCTAAATCCAAGGGCGCGACGTTTAGACCCAGGGGTCCAAGTGCAAGGGCCTAACAGTTGGTCCTCGGGGTTCATTTGAAACGGTGTAACAGTTAGTCCCAGGGGTCCAAGCGCGAGGGTCTAACACAGAGGTGGCCAAGCTGTGGCTCGCGAGCCGCATGCGGCTCTTCCCGTGCTTAAGTGCGGCTCGCTGCTCCCTAAGTCCCTCCCCTGCACCCCCCCCCCCCTCCCTCGCCTCCCTCCCGGTCATACGAGCCATTCCCCAAAAAAGAAAAATGGCACGCGTTTTAAATCTAAAGACAGGTTGCGGTTTGGTAATCTTCTGCTACTGCTACCTTACGTACAGTTGGACTGCTTTTGAGTCGGATTGAATAAAAGTTTGAGTTTCTTTTATTGTTCTAGACAAGTTTGTCCCCCCCCCCCCCCCCCCCCTTTCCCCCTGCGGCTCTTGGAAGTTTCGTGGTTTTGTTTGCGGCTCTGGGGCCAGGTCAGACTGGCCACCCCTGGTCTAACAGTTCGTCTTCGAGGTTCAATTAAAACGGTGTATCAGTTGATCCCAAAGGACCAAGTGTAAGGGCCTAACAGCTAGTCCTCGAGGTGTAACTGAAAGGGTGTAACAGTTAGTCCCAACGGTGCTAGTGCGGGGGACTAACTGACGGGGCGCAACAGTTGCTCCCGTTACAGTTGCTCCCCTAGGGGACTAATGGTGGTGGCAGCGCATTTGGTCCCCCGAGGGACTAAGTCGCGCTCTCTTTTTTCTTAGAGTGTAGGCTACGGTATGGGTGCACTACTAAAACCAATTATTGGCGACGTGAGCGAACGAAAGCGTCGCTGTGGTCGGCCTACCACAATTGGCCGAATGCTGTCTATGACGTCAGCAAAGGATTTCTCATCGACGGAAATAAGAGGAATGTAAGAACTTCAATTTTGACGGTGTTGGCAGTGTTGCTTTGAGAGCGCTATGATGTCAGGCTTCCACCATGCCCATTACAAACACCACCGAATTTGTTGTTCACAAGGTAATGACGTCACGAAAGGTAACCGAACGAGGGCGCCACCGAAACATCTCGCCGCTAATAATGACATCTAAAGCGACAATCACTCCCCTGTGTACTTTATCTTGTAAATAACACTTCTGCGATTGACAAGTTCTTTTAAGCACGTGCACTGTCGGGAAAAGTCGCAGCATTAAAACATCTCCCTTCTTTTTCTTTTCTTTTTTTCTGAGCGAGAAAAAAAAGGGGGGGGGAGAAGGTTGTTGAAGGTAAAAAATGTTGGAGATATGTGCTCTGATTGTCATGATTGTGCATTTTTGATCACGCAACCTTTACAGCTCCCACATGAACGCGACGTCTCATGATGTCAACCGCAGAAACAGTTTGAGCACTACTCGTATACATCAGCCACTGCATTCGGTTTTCAGGTTATTGTGTACCTTCGTGCGTGTGTGCGTGCGTGTAACTTTGATATTTGCGAGTGCATATCTCGTAATATTTTCTAGATATAGCATTGAAATTTTTTTTCTTATATTCTTCCCGGAACGGTAAATCACATATAAATAGTTTTTACTCGAGTTTATAACTCAAGATATTTACAACGCTTAAAACGTGCTGCAATGTCAAAAGTTCCCCAACTTCAGCGGGCCATTAAAAGAAAATTTATTTTTTTTCTCGAGGAAAATATTTTACACTATATCGCGGGGGGTTCCATTAACATGTTGCATTATTTTGTTTCCATGCAAAATGCAGCGCTTCGAAATACAGGAACTAGGCAACTTTGACATTTTTACCCAATATTTGTGAGTTGTTATTTGGCAATGTCTTCAAGAGATAGCAATGAACTATTTCTGATATGTTCTTCCCAAGAAGGATTTACAGTGCAGCAAACAGCTCCCAGGGCCGAACTCGGTCCCAAGCAATAGCAAAAGTTACAATTACAAAATGAAAAACGATACTGACATTTTCAGAAGCTTTTATTTCTACGCCACATAGTTTTATTGCGTCCAGAGTTTGCGAGCTCAGGCTGAACTCAAGCAGGATTTACCAATGAACCACTCTAAGCGATCCATTATTAGCAAACACAAAGCAGCGTAGTTTGTTACGATCCGTACTACCTTAAAATGGACCGCAGCGGACGTTACGAGCAATCGGAGGTAAATCAGTTCTGAGTGTGTGACACGTGACATGCGCTGAGTGTGGGGGCAAGCGGAGAACGAGGCCAAATGAAGCGCTCGCAGCGCTGCATTGGCTGGAACGACTTGCAGCGTCCGGTGTGGTCCATCCCTGGGTATACAGAACCTAATCTTGTACCAAAGCAGTATGTCTGACTTCCCGGATTACCCCGAAGGCATCTCCAAGCAGCTCACGAAAGTGTCATTGTATATTGTCAGAATGTCGAACCGGACAAAACCATTATCACGGAGCACCTTCCGCACAGGACAAGGCGAGGCGTTAAGTGCTCGTTCAAGTGTTGTGAGAGCCAGTCCTCCGAAGACAGGATATAAAGCTACGACCCTCGTGAGCCAATCGGGGCATCGGAACAAAGCACTTGGCGATGTACCATTGAAACACGATCCTCCCACGGAGAACTGTCTTGTGCGTCGCTCCCTTGCTCTGATTGGCCAATGGGGATCGTAGCTTTCGCCGTTTACCGAGTTATGGTGAAACGGATATACACTCAGTCTGTGCAGCTTTTCTATCTGATCGTTGTTTCTGTTCCACATATTTTTAAAGTCCAATGTCACGGTTTCAGCGGAGAACGGGACGTGGCTCTTCGAAGCTACTGGAGAATCCAGTGTATGTCTGCTATCTGTTTCAACGGTCGTTTACTTACAAAAGCCAAGCCGGGTCTTCCTGACAGAATAAAGGGCTCCTCGCCGACATTTACGATTCTGGCCCATTCCATGATTAGTTTAAGAAATAATCCAAATCTGAAAGCCCCGTCTCCATACCCCTGCCGCCAACCCCCGCGTTCTGTCACGCATCTTCAAGATCTCCGGCTTTTAAAAACAACGCCTGTTTAACAATTGTCCAAGCTTCTCCCCTTATCTCGCTATCAACGCGTTTCTTCCTACGCATTGTATACATGATTAAGCAAGGGACAGAGTTGACAACGCGACCACGATTATTACTTTTGTGTACTTGTTTATCGAATGCGCTCTCGTTGCCCGAAGTCGTTATAGAGCGGAAGGTAAATACACTGCCAAAATAATCTGTACATCTGTAACAAATAATTACTAGTAATAAACAGAAACAAAGAAGCAGGTCACGGGCCACCGAAAAAACGTCACTGATGGCATTTATAATCAAATTAGGTCATTGATATTAGCAACCAACCAGATGAGGTGGTTTTATCAGTGGACTGAGCAAGGTAGGAAAGAAGAACTCGTATTTCGAATTAATGCTGGTGAATGGGTCCGGACACGTCAACGAACGCCGTCTCACCGAAGCCATTTCACCGAACGCCATTGAATCAAACGCAATTTCATCAAAGCCGTTTGATTGAATGCTTTAAAATAGTATTTGGAGACCGTTTCTCGTTTTCGGAAATAGTTCCTTTTGCATCGAAGGACAATTATATTCTATGTCATATTTTCAATTAAATGTCAGGACCAAAAAAAGAACTGCTTTTTTCCGGCAATATAATGGTAGTCACACGAGGACAAGCGCGCATACACTATGCAGTGCTGACTACCACGCGACAACCAGAAAGTTTCTGGCTCAGTGACTTGGTGTGCGCCGCCTATTTGCGTCACACTTGTGCTACTAAGCATGTCTAAAGTAGGGAACGTCCAAGCTCACAATTGTTTTAAAGATGTCATTTACGCACGAGAAAACCAGCAAGTTTTAGATGAGGCGATGAAAGGGATAAAAAAAGGGTACAAATATTTTCGGACAGTTCATTATGCACATAGTTTGTCGCTCAAACTCAAATCAATCACGATTTGCCCAAGAAGCTGTCTGGTTTTCGAAGCTTACTCCCAAGCCTCCCCGTTATTTACAGACTTGGGCTTGAAACATTGAACCCCAACACAAGAGAGAACGCAGTGGAGCCTCCTCTCCCACCCCTCCCCCTCCCCCTCGTGCGCCTTGACACCACGAGACATCGGACGTGACTCAGTGCTGGGAAAAGTGGCACGTGGCATTCGGATTTGGTGCAGCGATGCGCGCCAAGGAGCGAGAAGTCATATGAAATTCTCACAGTAGTGCATAGGCTGGAACAGCTTGTAGCGTCCGGATGTCCTACTTCCATCAAGCCCCCACCTCAGCGACCCGAAGGAATTCCCCAAGCAGGCTCTAAAGCGACCCCCCCCCCCCCCCCCCCCCCCCCCCCATTGTGCGTCTCGAAAACCTTGAACGGGGCAATAACGTTATCACAGAGTTCCTGGGTTTAGACCGACACGCGGAGCGGCTCTGTTTACCAACACGGCCGGAAGGCCGCGCATGCGCGGTAGCTATGTGGGCAAAAGCAGCCCGACGCTCCGTGTTTTTCGCCATTTCGTTCTATGGCGTGCCGATCCGTCCAAAGAAGAGCGCTAATAATATCGAGAAAAATAGTACACAACCTAGCACTATAGTCGACATTTTGTACAGTAACATCTGTTATCCACAATTGGCTAAGTGTTTTTTTTTCTTTTTAATTTTTTATCAGCACTGTTTTTGTTTCAGAATTCGGGTCTAGCTCGGGCTACTCTCGGAGTTCCACTCACGCGGCCGATATGTTGAAGACGAGAAGTGAATTCGTCAGTTCAAGTCTGAATTCAGACGTGACTTTCGAGATATTGCTATTCCTTTCTGCTATTACAGAGGTTTATGGAGCAGGTGTTGAGCTCCATTCATATACGATAGAGCCTTTGCCTGGTTTGTCAAATGGTTGGCGTGCAATATTCCCTGCAGAAGAAGTGATGAAAAGGTCTTTAATTTACTCTATTGCGGAGAAATTTTATATGGGGCTGAAAAGTGATTTTTCGAAACCATGAAAATACTAATGTCGTTGAGTGGACGCATGCAAATTTACAGCTGATAGAAACTGTGCTGAATCAAGACTTATTTAAAAAAAAAAAATCTTATATAAAATTATATTCCCATGTGCTCTCGTGGATGGCAGTTTGACCGCGTTGCATTCTACTCAAAAAAAAATTACACGCTTTTTTAGTAACATTTTTTAACTTATTTTGAATTAAAAGTTTTATGGTGTATTCCTGTACCTTACGCGCTATTGTATATTTAAGCAAATATTCTTTATTTGAAGATTAACAGTGTATTTATGTATTTCATGCGCGATCCATTGCACCTTAAGGCCCTCTCACACTGGGGCAACAGTTGGACAACTATCCGGCAACACGGGAAAGCCGTGTTGCCGGCGACCCTGTCACATCGCGGCAACAACAACAGTCAGGCGACATGTTGCTGCCGCCCGGCAACCGTGTTGCCCGATTTGTTGTCCGACAACCCTGTCACACCGCGCTGACGGCGGGGACAACACGGGAAACACTCCGCCATCTTGATTGTTTACCTTCGTCAAACGTGAAAACAGCGCAAAAAATTGAACAAAGGACAAGTGAAAGAAGTGCACGGACAAAGCGCTTTAACATCGTCACGTTCGACGATGTTAAACCAACCAGCCCAACTTACCGCCTTGTTGTTTACCTTCGTTCGTGTGCGGCGCGGAATCGCTGGAAATCTGACTCTACAAAGTGCTAGTGCGTTCGAAGGGCCGGGAATTACCACGGTACGACATCAACCAGTGACTGCGATTAGAAAACTTGACACGGGAACTATTTTCCGCTCTTTATTTTACCGAAATGTTCTTCATTCGCTGACAAAGCAGATAGCCCTAACCATGGAAAGTGACATCGCTGATATATTTTCGAGATTTACGCCGCCGTATGAAGTGTTTCTGTCCGGTTCTTTCATGCAATTCTTTTGTCTACTGTAAAATTGAGTTAGCACCGGCAGTACCCCAAAGCATACCCAATGCGTCTTTTGTAGCGTGGTGTTGAGCTGAACTGGCAGTGCTTCAAAACTGCGACCCAGACAGGATCGGCCTTCATAACAATCGGTGGAATAAATATTTTTCAACGCTGTCTACTTGCCTACCGCCTGATATGATCGCTTCATTCCCCCGAAACGTCCTGGGTATATTGAAAACAAATCAGGTGTCTGGTAGCGGCTGTTTCTAAGTTCCAAGCATCAACAATCATGATCAGAATGGTCGTTTTAATGCTTCGATTTTTTTATCTTCGGTTTTCTGGATTATTTTTATCATACGTCATCAGCGCGTGAGTAGGCATACCCTTTTATTTCACTATCGGCAATGTGAGCTGGTCTCTCGGCAGTTGTAATTTCAAGACCAGTCTGAACGGTCTCGAACGTAGCTGTGACCATTGCGAAAATTGCTTTCCGTAACTACGCAGCAAAAACATAAATCAAAAATATTTTAGCTGCACACCAGCCCTAATTATTGTTAAATAACGCTTTTCAAGCCTTTATTTGAGTAAGACGTTATTGATAGGGGACTAGCTCTACCATCGAAGCTATCTATGTTGTCGTGTTGCCGGCCCGAAATTTGCTCATCCAGCGATCAGGGCAACACTTGGTGTCCGACACAAGTTGCTGCTGTTTTTGTTGCTGAAAGCTGTCATACCGAGGCAACATTTCAGTTGTCGTCTATGTTGTCGCGCTGTTGCCGCGATGTGACAGGTATGTCGGACAACACGGAGAGCGAGCAACAAGTTGCCCGACTGTTGGACAACATTTTGTGTTGCTGTTGCCGTCGTGTTGCCTCAGTGTGACAGGGCCTTTAATGTTTGGCTTCGTGGTTGCAGAGTTCTTTTAATTGTCATTTTAACACGATCTTCATAACCAGTAACGTGCCATCTGATCTACACGAATGCAGTTCATTTCATTTTATACATTTCATATTTTACGAGAATCACAGTCTACATGTGTTGGGTCCCAGCCGAGCACGCACATGTTCGTCGCTTTGGAGGGCGAGCAATGTACTCGCCACACGCACGAACGCTGAAAATGGCATCGACCAGAAGCGCTTTTCAGAAATGGTCTATAGATTTTTTGCTAAATTACTTAAGCACCAAGGAGCATATTCATGCCACAAGAGCAGTTAAACGTGCTGGCGCCTGCAACAGTAACTTTTCTAAAGAAATTCTAAAAAAAATGACACGTTCCTTCAAGTTATATGAGCGTGTGGGGTGTATCTACCCACATTCCGAGCATTTTCCGTGGTGCTTTGGCAATTTGTCGAAAAATGTATTGCATGATACTTTGACCTTTCTTCGCCAGACATCTTGTAATAAAAAGAGAACGGATTTACTAGCGATATCACGAAACTAGCGAGCCGCGGCTTGAGCGTACCGAGTTGCAAAACCGGTTTGATCAAAATTCCAATTGCTCCCGTTTTTAGTTTTTTTCTACTTTCTCATAGTTTAGCACATAGGCCAAGGTCATATTTTGAGCAAATATATAGATGGTTATCAACTTAAAATAGCACGAACACCCAGGTTTTCTCGCTTTTAGACTCGAGAAAAGCGGTCGCGAGCATACACGTGATTGCCGGCCGCACTGCTCGCTGCACATCCGTGACGTCACGCTTCGGTGGCGGGGAAAACTGGGGAAAAACTAGGGAGAACGATGTTTCGGTGTCGGCAGCAAACAAAATATCACTTTTTTTTAAATTAGCTAGAGTGTATCTGGGAGAACGAGATAGCATTTCGGAATCAGGAAGCCATCTGCATTCAGATTATGCCTTTGGATTAGGTAGCTCGAAAAATCGGTGGAGTTCCCCTTTAATTAAGACAACATACTATATTTGGTTCAGACCTCGCGAAACTTTAAAATAATGTATCATCGTACCCGTCACGTCATAGGCATCCATGGGCCATCCCATCATTCTAGAACTAATTTTGGCCTCCGAAGGTTGAGTTACAAGTTACCGACACTCCTTAACAACATATTTTCTCAAGATGTTGATAACACTTTCATTAAATGTTATTACAATTCAAACTTTCCTGTAAGAGTGAAATGTTTTTTTATGTTTTTTTTTAAATATTTATTTACATCGGTGCTTATTGAAATGCGACTTATTTTATATGACATGTTAAATAACTTTCATTGTGTTTATCTTTCGTGTTTAGATGTCAGTGCCGCACTGCTCTGTGTTCTAGTCGGCAGGAACCCGACAAGTCGCACACTTGTAGCTTTTTTTTTTTAGCCCATTTGTCACATGAGTGTAAAAGCACTGAGACAAAATAAGCTAATTCTGATTTTTATTCTGTTGGAAATTTTGTACTCATGCCATCACCTATTAGCTGACAATATATGTCATGTACCTCTAAGCTCAATATCAACTCATTTTTCACTTTCACAGCTTTCACCCATTTCCAACAATTCCAATAAACTAGCGGATACTGCATTTCTTCAGGTAGTTGCTGACTGCTGTGTTGAAAATGGGTAGAATATGTCTATGGTTTCCGAAACATTCCATTTGCTAAGTGATTAGGAAATTATAAAATACTAGAAGATGAGACTTAAACAGTACATGTTGGTCTAGAGACAAGCAAAACACCAGCAATAGGGGAAACAAAAGAAAACCAAAGTAAGCACTGACGATGAAGACATTCTAGTGCTCTATCACTTTTTCCGTTTGCTTTTCCTTTGAAGTTTCTATCTGCAAATAGGAGACAACTATCGAAGCTTATGCTTCTGGTACGGCAGCGACAAGATGATATAAATACCGCTATAAATCTTGGTGTTCAATTTATGCAAGCTTTTATCAGGTCCGGGACTGTCACGCCAGAAAAGTCAGGGACCACACTCTTTGCACTAAAGAATTGTAAGAGAGTATTTCTGTGCTGCCCCTTAATAAGCCTTATTACTTTACGGCACTCATGAGTGATG